>NC_133483.1:1841862-1908842 GCF_025370935.1 Choristoneura fumiferana
GAAATAAGTGTTTTTTTTTTTTTCATCGACAATGTTTAGAAAAAATTTATACAACTACAAACAAAATTCAAGTTTTTTTTTTTTTTTTCAAAATCCTGGTAGACAAAATGGAGATAAAAGATTGGAGAACCGATACGAACTTATAATTATATCTGTAGTGTAAATGTAGGAGATACGATTCAAAACTTGTCAAAAATCGATGAAAACCTCGGTAGCCCCTTAAGTTTAAATGAAGTCAACAAGGTTACATATAAACAGTTGCAATTTTGTTTTTCAAGAAGAAAAAAGCTTATTTTTAAGCTTTCTTAGTATTTCCTTTTGCTTAAATATTACTGTTAACCGCATAAGCGTTATGTCTTTATTGCGCATTGCTTACGCTGTGACACAGTAGTAATCCATCAGATGAGACGGAATCACATTTCAGTATCTCACGTAATGCAGTTTTTAGGCTTGTAAATGTGACGGCTTGTCGAGTCGAGATCTGAGGGGGATTGTTCGCATTTTTGACACTGTAAACAGATTGTCGACCTAGTTTCCAGCATTGTTCGGCGCACAAGCGCACGCGGCGCCTAGCCAAATCTATTTCGATTTATATCTACGTGATCCCGCGCGCGCAGTCTGCCTCTTCTCAATTTTTGCAATGTTTACTGTTTCCCCACATGCCCCACATCACGTATCCTACGCGCTCTCTGGTCTCGTAACATTAACTAAAAATATTGTATGCTGATAAAAAATAATTAAAAACAAGGTTCATTGCTCACGTGTTGATAACGCTCGTAGGCAACACCAACGCACAGACATCATCATTATTCACATTCGGCAATAATTTGGGCAACGATAAAGCTTCCATTTAATTTTGAGTTCGCTCTGAGCTCCTTTGTTGTTTACATATAAACGAGGCAAACGATTAACGAAATAGAGCCTTTTATTTTACAAAAACGATCATCGATTTGAAAGTTAATTTCATAAAACGTTCCATCCATGATTTGACCAGAAAATGGTATCGTGGTAAAAATCTTATAATAAGACAGAAGTACCCATCGGTAATTGAAATTGGGTCGATCAACTATTTCTTGTTTGTTATTCTGTCCCGTTGTCCAAGATACAACAGTGTATCATAACAGTTTTCTTAAAAAAACTGTTATGATATATGCTACTAATGTGCTTAGGAGATTAACCATTAAATAATGGGCTTGTAACTACGACAAAAATGTACGCTCTAGGAATTATAACCACAGAAAACATGGTGAAACTCATGGTTTTAAAGTTGTCCAGGGGACGTAACCATGGCAACGCGGTACAGGGAAGAGTTGATCGACCCAATTAACTGAAGATAATAGAGATTAATAATTTCCTCGTGTTTTTTTTAGGTACTTAAATTAAAATTAGGATTAATGATTGGTGGTTTCCGGCGGCTTGGACCCGTGCCCAACTTGCTCTAAAATTGCGTCAAATCCATTTCTATATGCGGGACTTTTTTTATAGCCGCTAGAAGACTAACTCAAGTCAAGGGCAAAGTGGCTTTCTCCATTATAATTAAACTTTTGTTTCTTTTCAGATTATCTACGTGATTTCCATCTTTACACGATTTCAAATCGGCAGCATCCTTGTCCCGTAGTTTGGTATCCCTTCGCTGTTGCTGCTGGCCTGCAGTATTCCAAGGTACTTATTCAGAAGTAGCCAGTTTTAAATTGGTTCTTTGTGCACTCAAATCTGACGTGAAATTGAATGAAATTAGGCGCGGGTCTCCCGCTGCGGTATACGGTGCCAAAGTTTCATAGAGCGAGTTATTTCCGTGCAAACTGAAAACCGCTGACGCACGCGATCGGTCAAAGCTCCGTGGATGACGTCCGCCTGCCAGATTTCTATTATTGCTTAGGTTGATGTTCCCCGGGAATGGCCTGCAATTTTATGTTTCCTATCCACGTTAGCTTTGCTTGAACATGAGGTAACTTCGGGGGTTGAATGAATAACGCGGACTCGAGCGTAACCGACCACTTGCCCTTTTCATTATGCACCCCAGCATTCACTTACTACTTTTACGACACGCTTGTTCAACTCCGCCGTTGTATCAACGAATGCGTTTGAAAGGAAAAAAACTAGGGCAGTTAGGTCCACAGGCCTCCTTTGATGGTCATGAATATGCAATACTAAGTATAGAAAGCGACTTGTCCGTTATATACGTACTTTACTTACATTCATAAGCCTAATTTTTACGTACTCGTAGATATTAGGATTATTAGCAATCACCACGTTTACAAATTCAATGTTATTAATCCTTCCTTTGTTCTTGCTTGATACGAATATCATTGACCGGTTATCGTTTTTCGTTTGCTGTCTGTGCATTTATATCTCAGGTGTGGGTGTTTGGAACGATAATAGTAATAAAGGCGAGCGCTTTAATTTACATAGAATTTGTATCCATAGGATTTCGATGTCCAACGTAGGCTAGGCACAATAACTGGTCGGGGCAGGTGTGCCTCCCACCGCTGGAGTGGCCGCCCTTTTGTGTACCGGATTGTTGTTGCTGTCACAGATAGCTAGCAACAGTTCACTCACTATGTTTATGTTAGATACACTAGCTAAGAAAACACTATTTACGTCTTTGTTTACTTAGTATAAAATAAAGTTACCTACTTCTGACCGTCTGTCTGTACGTGTGTCTGCAAAAGTACGCAACGGATTTTATTGCGGTTTTCACATCAGTTAGATAGTATTTCTCAAAAGTTTATACCTACATTAACAAGCGACGCGCCAAAAATGGTAAAGGAATCAAAATCCTAGTTTTCATTGATTTACACATAGTTGACTTGCTTCTTTATGGTAACAATAACATTGAAAGTTATCTTGCACCATTGATGCAATTAAAATTTCATTTAGTACAGATGATACAGAATCTGATTGTTTGTTTATACACCAACGAGAACGCATTTTCAGATTGACGTATGATTACGTCACTGATGGTGATAATTCAAATATTTTAAAGCATGTAATGGATAACATCGCATACAATACAAGTCGTAAGCTGTTACCCGCGCACCCTAACTAACCGATATTAAAAAGTTGAGGGGAGCTAACGAGAAGTTACTGCCGGTTTATGTTAGTAAACAATCTAATTGACGCAAACGGGCCGCAATTGCTGTTGATGGCCGCAGTGCGAACGAACTGTAAACTAAATACCTATCTATTTGTTCTCTATCCATAAACGTTTTGGTTAAACTCGCGCCTTGTACCTATCTAATAATTCTAGTATGTTCTCTGAGATCGTTGGTTAGACGATGGTGTCGTGACCGCGCGGCACGGTGCTCTGATTCCGTAGATTAGGCTTTAGCTTTAGTATGCACTCGTGCCGATTGTGTCCAGTTATATGAGCGTATATGGCGTTCGTTATTCGTGATCATTTATTTACGTCAAAGCTTGCTTCAATGTCGGATCGTTAGAAATGTAAAAATCGTCTTTTGTTATTGCTTTTGTTGCTTGTAATTGTTCGAGTTTTTGTTGTATTGTACAGTGACAATACGGAATTTTGCTACTGCTACACTGTTCATAATTTTGCCATGTGATGCTAGACTCTAGCAGCTAGAGTCTGGCTATCATAAGTTGGTAATGGAAAAACGCGGCAAATATAAAAATAGGATTGGCTAATGTCGACCGACTCCATGGCTCGCTAACGTCTTACCGCGCGATGAAAACTCCGATGTAATCAAAGTATTAAACCCGATTAGACCGTGGAACCTAAGCACAGATGCGAGTTGATCATAAAAATGTTGCTACCATACCATCTAATTTGATTTACATTACTGCATACAAGATTTGCTATATTGCTCGTGACAAGTTATATACTAGCCAGACTCTAATCTGGTTTATAAATGGCAATATTTACTAAGTACAGGGTCAACAATTCCGTGTTGTGATCGTGTAGCGACTCCTAACTCCATCTAGTTGTTACACAAAACGCCTGCAACATTCTGCATCGCACTATCGAAGTTTCTCAACTCGGATGCATAAATTATTTCCAACTTTCTTCCTTTGGACTTCGGTCCCCAGGCATAACATTCGCCTAGAGAAAGATCTCTATTGTGGGCTCCCCTCACAACCGTACATACTAATACTAGCTTTTGCCCGCGGCTTCGCTCGCGTTAAATTTGGGGTCACTACATTTATATTTACTTTACATACTTTACATTACATTTAGATGTACGTTCTACGTCAAGTGGAATCAAGTGTTTGAAACAAAGAAAGAAAAAAATTATTAGTGACAACATGGGATAAATGGGTGAAAATAAAATAAAATATGCATGTCACGAAATGGTCCTAATTCAGCAATCGGCCGGTCTTGCGTACGGCGCTGGTCTTCCTTTGGGACCATCTGGTCATCATACATCATTGTTTCGACAGATTGCACATGATTTACTGTTTTATTTTAAAGTTTGAAATCGAAAATATACTCTTGCACGCCTACATCAGTTTACACGCAGTAGTGGCAAAGTTAGATAGTCTAGTGAAAGGAGCAAAAATCCAGTAGGTATAGTAGAGTTTTCGGTGAAATTACGTAATTCATTTGCATACGATTAATATTCTGCGGTGATTTCCATTTGGTGTCCGTAATGAGCGGAAACGAGCCAGTTTTGTTTTTCTTCAACACACGAAACGAAACACATGTGTTCTGTCTGGCTTTATTTGACTTTTGTTTCGTGTAAAGATTCTTTAAGACATGTTAAAAGAAAAACACCCATTGTATTCAACCTTTTTGTCATTAATTTTTTATTGTACAAGTAGCTTTATTTGTCCTATTCATTTATCAGGTTTTCATGCTAGGAAATATAATTGGAATTCATTTATCAAGTCATATCGAACTTTTTGTTGGGCTTATAATACATTTAAATCAATCTCAAGCTCGCCGAAGGTTAGATTATGCAAATGTCTGCTTCAGAATTTATGCGGAGCAAATGGAAACCTGTGGGTACCCGAGCTAGAACATGCAGAACAAATTGCAGGCCTGGTCGTTTGATGTCGCCCGACGCCGGTAGCGCTGGTCCAACCACTCCAGTCTGGTCTGCAGGGCTACTACGAAACTCTAAACTCGAAGTTCGTATCGTACCGTCCCTCTCGCTCTCGTATTAAATAGTATAAGTGTCAGAGGGACCGCACGACACGAACTTCGAGTTTCAAGTTTCGTAGTAGCCCTGCTGGACTGAGATGAATATCTAATGCCGGACTTCGCTATAACAAATTGTTATAGTTAAATGCCGTTATCGAATCCAATGACATACTAACTAATACTAAGTTTTCCAAGTCTCGGTAAACATGGAAATTTATTAATGAGTCCGCTTGGCTTGTACCCAGGGATGATGAAAACGTGTCGCAATCTGCTACGGCACGCCACCCTTACTCGTAATGTGCCCCAGCGTGGAATTGCAATGACGCAACTTCGCCACGTCAATGACTAACATATTTTGGTCGTCTGATGCAATTTTTATTTATTCAATAATCGGGCGCATGAGGCGAAAATTGCACTCTTTATCGGCTCGATAATTACAGGTCAATAACACGCCAAATAGGCAAAAGGCACGCGTGAACGAACCTACGGCAATTGAACCCTCTGGCCGCGGTCCAAGTTTTCTAGCGATATGTAACCTAGTTGAAAAATCACCTTGTATTGTATCACAGTGATCTTTCTTTCAGTTGGCGGGCCTAATACCTAACATCATTAGTTACAAGTAAGCTTTATTGTCTCGTTGAGATATTGTTTCCAAAAATATGCCTGCACTTTTGTACCAGTTGAAGAAAAGTTTTATAAAGTAAATTTGTGCATTCTTGCGGCCTTTTAATGAGATCAACTCACTTGGGTTGGGACTGGCGTTGAACATAATTACTGTTGCTTCAGTCTGAACTGTGGACATAATCAAACGCACACGTTAACTACTTTTAATTACTCGATGATTCATACCAATTCGAACCAAATTTTTCACTCACTTCACTATAATTATATACTTGCACAATATGATCGTTTTTTTTCTACAGTTTTATAGTTTCGCAAAGTATACATGAATCATAAAGTATGATGCACATTAGTACAGGGATTTTTATAAATCTGCTATATGTATATGGAGCATTATGTAATTTTTAATTTATGCCGGTGGACGTGGAAGCATTCTACACTTCCACTGAACGTTGATATAGTTACATGTTTAGTTTTAATTTTGTAACTAAGGGAAACCTTATAGTTTTTAAATATTTTATTTTTATTTGGTATTATTTTATTTAAAAAAAATGACTTTCTGCCAAGTTTCTTGGCGTCGCGTTCTTCTTGGCAATGATGGTCTTTCCGAAAGCGCTAGTAGTTTAAAAGGGCCATTGCAGCCTATTTACTGAATAAATGATTTGAATTACAACAATTACAGTTAAAATTACAATTTCATCATCCAATCCTTCCGGGCAAGAAGTAGTTTTACAGCTCGGCGAGTTCGTGATTTGAATCTTTGTCGATGAATCACACAAGTGTTGATAATGTAGGTACGTATACGTGTAGTACAGCGCTATGAATCATTATGAACTACTTCATACTAAGCAATTAAACGTCAAGTTTGCGAACGTAGTACAGGAGCTTGTTGTCGCAATTGCCGTTCATTATTTTACGCGTTTCATTTTCGATTTGCGATTTTTTCTACCGGTAGTAAAATTAAACAGATATGCCTCGTCGAATGAACAAACAGCTTCACTTCGGAATGGCTGCACGTATTCGGCAATCTTTTATTGTCATGTTTGTAAGTCAGAACAAGATTTGTAATTTGTCTGAAAAAATGAATGAAAAATTATGTAATTTTAAATTGTGCGTGCATAATTCTCAAGTTTTATTAGTTCAGAAATAGACGTTCATTTGATCAGTTCTTGGGTTTATCTGTTACATTCGAAAAACTTGTTTTAGTTGTTTATAAAACTAATAAGAAACTTGTTATTACGTCTACGTTTGTTTACTCTCACTCAAATTTTTAACTCTTATTCAAGTTCACGGCAGCAAATGGTGTAACTAATTAAAACTTAAACAAAGCCGGAGTTGAAATGTGATAGGGATAAAAAATGTCTTCAGGCCATGTGGTGCAGTGTTTGTGATCTTAGTTGCCATATGTCAGCTGTTCCGACCAAAATAACGTACTGCGCAGTTCGGCTCTAGTCGCGATGCCCCGTGAATGCCCGTGATACCTAACTCCGCTAAAATCTCAAGTTCTATCTTCGTGATTTTCGTTCTTGTTCCATGGTTTAAGCAATCTTAAGCTGCATGTCAGCCTATCAGTTTTGTAATGTAACACCTGATTAGCACGATAGCGAAAAGTTTGCGAAAAAAATTAGATTAGATAATTGTAATTATGGAAATATTCCATTTGCACCAGATTGTAAGATTATCGTAATGTATGGTGTGTGTTTAAAAAAAAATACAAACATTGGAACATAGAGTTCCTCCTTTTTTGAAGTCGGTTAAAAATGAGTTAATATTGAATATTTACAACTTTTGTTCGGACTTTGGACGAAGCCGCAGTACTTACTTTCAAAGTATGAAACCTTAATTCCTTACTATTATTATAAATGTGATAGTTACTCTTTCTGTCTTGTATTTCTGTCTGTCTCTTTGTTACCTCTTCTCGCTTGAACCGCTGAACCGATTTAAATGAAACTTGGTATGGAGATTGGTTGGAATCTGCGAGATAGCGATAAATGAAATTATTCGCAGTCACTGTCACGGGCAAAAGCTAGTGTGATAAAAAGCACCAGCTAGATTTAACAATCTTTTGTTTTGTCAGCATTGCTTGTTTGTTTGTCAACTGAACTTCACCCAGTTCTAGCGATCGGGTTGCCTTAAAACTTAATACGAATTGTAGTTTATATGACAAAGCGATAGTACTCGACACAAAGCACAGGCAACAATGAAGTTTAAATTAAAAATGTAAATTTTCCAAAAACGTATCTTGTAAAACGAAATATTTTAATGGCTGGCGCTGCGCTGGCGCCTGTGCCCATAAGCAGAACTGGTAGAACAAGTTGTACGCCTAATTTAAACATTTGAATAGTTACACAATACAGATAGAACTAGAGACATAATTTATTCAATCAAGTTTTATTGTTCACGCTATAAAATCTTAAGCCGTATTTATTAATTGGGCACGGTCCGTTCTTAATTCGTGTTTTATTCGGAAAGAAAGCTAAAAGTTGTCTTTTAGTACACCTCTATTATATAAGTTGTTACAAAATACCCCCCGATGGGGATGGAAAAGGGTTTAATGATACCTTGTTAAGCGTTCGTTAATAAATGAATAACGTAGGTGGAACCTATGACTTGCCCGAAAAAGATATTAGCAGAAAATCTTTCATGTGCAGCCCTTTTATAAGTCATAGCAGCAGTAAGACGTCCACTGTTGGACATAGGCCTCCCCCATAACTTTTATTCTTTGAGAACTTTTATAAGTGAGTACGTATATATTTTTTCACACCTCTCCTTCAGAAAAGTAACTTTTCCTCCCTGACGAGAGGGAGCAAAGTGCGACTTTTCTGTTCAAGGCTTTTCTAAGTGTTTACTGCAAATGTCATTTTTTGAAGTTGATAATTGTAAAGCCACGCCATTTTATATGCTGGTTGTTCTTTAATAATATTTAGATATTTTTTTCTTCAAGTTTCTTAATGCTCGGTGTGAAAAGCTGTATGAGCCACTCGGGAGCAAAATTATTTTCTTCTTGGGCGCTAACACTTGAATCCCTCGTTACGCTTAGGATTCTACTTTAGAATCCTTCGCTACATTCTGGATTCAATTTACGCCCTCGCCGTAAATACACCATTTTGCTCCCTTGTGACAAATAACTATTAGTCAAACACGGAAAATGTCTTTACATTCTTGCCTATACTTAGATATCCCCGGAGTGACAAAGATAAGAATTTATAGAAAAGAATAAGATTCAATTCTAATTTAGGAAATGCTGGCTCCTACAGCTTGTTTTGCCAGTTCAGGTTGACTCCTCTTGGCCTATATATATCCACTGCAGGGCACAGGCCTGGGCTATACTATAGTACTCACGCGGGCCCAAAGTGGATTGCGCTCAAACATTTCGATAAACTCAGAGATGTGAGCCCAGGCGCAAACCCACGACCATCTGCTTTAGAGGCTAGGCTATCTAATCACGGCCACTGATTACCTAACCAAGACTCGGCAACTTAAAGCAGCGTTTCCACCAATAATATGCGAGGATGCGTTGCGAGGAATGTGTTTTACATTAACCAATAGAAACGCTTCATTTACCTCGCCTGGCTACGCTCAGCTGTTTTACCAGATATGTGCTGTGCGAGGATGTGTAAATGAAAAGTTTCTATTGGTTAATGAAAACCACATCCCTCGCGACACATCCTCGCACGTTATCGGTGGAAACCCTGCTTGATACCTTCCGTTAAAATGGTTGATGCTGATTCAGGTTGACTGGTGTTTTTTTTTAGATATTTTCGTAACTTGCGACAAGGTTTCAAGACCAATCTTCTAAGATGAGATATCAAACTGAACAAAATAAATTATTAGCTTGAGTAATAGCAACGTGGGGTTTAAATTCAATTTCCGTTGTAAACCAGTTAGCTGATGAAATTAAAGATAAAAGTTAAATGATAGCGAACGGATGTGGAACCAGATTTAAAGGTGATACAGAAGTGCCGGCGGGTCGACTTAATGATACGTCCGACACGATAATATTGTAAACGTTGCGTGCAATAATAATGTAGATACGTATTTCTAATATGAATATCCACACAGACTTGTTTTTTTTTGATTAAGATGCTAATAATCTCATTTATGCGAAAGTTGGTGTGTGTGGAAGATAGTAAGGTTAGTTTTAGTTAGATTAGGTGTGAAATAATATGCTACAATACAAGTTCTGCAACGGATTTGGAAGGAATTTGGTGCGTTGACAGGTGGAACTCTGAATTTCGAAGTGTCCTGCTATAATATTTAATGATAATACATCGTTTATTACGTAAAAAAAAGCCGTGGTGGCCTAGTGGTTTGACCTATCGCCTCTCAAACAGAGGGTCGTGGGTTCAAGCCCCGGCTCGCACCTCTGAGTTTTTCGAAATTCATGTGCGGAATTACATTTGAAATTTACGACGAGCTTTGCGGTGAAGGAAAACATCGTGAGTAAAGCTGCACAAATCTGCGAAGCAACTCAATGGTGCGTGTGAAGTTCCCAATCCGCACTGGGGCCGCGTGGGAACTATGGCCCAAGCCCTCTCGTTCTTAGAGGAGGCCTGTGCCCAGCAGTGGGACGTATATAGGCTGGGATGATGACATCGTTTATTTGGATAACAAAAGCAGTTTTACAATAGTAGATGAGGTCTTTTAGTAAGTAGGTAAGGTAGGTTCTAAGTAATATACCTACCTGTAGTAGGTCTCTCTCTCGATTCGGGCAACCGTTTGCGAAATAATAGGCTACAGATTGCTAATTTTTGTTGGTGGCAAGTGCTCCCTCTACATTGTTTTTCTGCAGTAATTCAAGCAAAATGAAAAAAACACATTTAATATATTTGCCGCATAATACGGACGAAACCTTGCAATGGGCCTAACCTGACCCGCACTTGGCAGGTTTTACAGAGCAGGCAGGTTTTACCATTCTACCCTCAAAGAGCTGTTTCCGTTTAATAACCGAATCTGATTGTACTTTAATTTGTGCTGCTTGAGCTTGAACTAATAAAGCAGAACAGTCTCTTGGGATGGTCCTCCATAGCTGACATTCGTGTCAAATCGATTCTCTCCGATCAGTCCACAATAAAACACCTAACTACCTACTTCGTAAGCTCATTATACTTCATAGTAAGTATAGCAAATGTTGTTGTTCTCGAGCTCAAACTGCGCAGTAGCAGTACAATCGACTAACCACTACAGATTGTATTATACGTATAAATAGTCATTAATTACAAAAGATTAGTAAATAATCCGCCTAGACGGACTTATTTACTTTTTTTTATCGATAATTAATGATTGTTAATTATACTTACTGACATTAAAAAGCATTTACCATTTATATAAATTAGCCTACTAGCCAATGGTGTCGCATCCTCAAATAGGTACTTAGATACAGATTAGTTGCTAAGTACTTAAATACAAATCAGACCACCTCCCGCATCATCCCATTATATCTTGCCAAACTCGTATTGCGCTGCAGGAAGCAACACTCGGTGTTGTTTCTTGAAAAATTTAAGATTCTGTAATTTGTCTTTAATACTCGGAGTTTTCAGTAACTCTTTTTTTCAGCAAGTGGAACCCCACCCACATATATGTGATTAAAAATCTAAATCCACTTCCCAGTCAGTAGGTGTATTTAATAAGAAACGATTAACCTTGTGCTGTAAAAAACTGCTTACACCCGGATGAAAATTTTGCACATTACGTATATCATTGGATTTAGTCATTACGTGCTTTCGGACAGTTCGTTCTGAGTCAAACGGTGTTAAGAGACAATCAGCGATATTTTTACACTTGCTGTCACTGTCACTGGCTTCAGTTCAGCTTCAGAAGTTCCTAGTATCGGCAACGCGGTTACGTACTCTAGACCAGACGTTGAGTCAGTTATTCCAGATTTCTTGTGAGAATGACCTGGCGAAAGGTGTTGGCATTCAGCCAAGGCGTGGCTAGCGGCTACTTCGTATCTCTCCGAACAGGTTACATGCAGTTATCTGTCGTGACTCTAATTGAGAATGTAACCTGGCGTAGGATGTAGAGTTTTATACGTGGCTTGAGACCGCGCGACATCTTAATTTTATGTCAGTTCGGACTACCTAAACAAACCATCCAGCCAAACATTGTTTTTTTGAAAATTAAATAAAACCAGCGACACCATAATTTTTATAACTACGGCTAAAACTCGGCTTGCATCTGCTACGCTACAGATACACCGAGCAGTCGATCGGCCTATGGTGTTAGTAGCAGCCACAAATGCCACATTCAATACATTTGCCAGTGACAACTGCCGAAGAGTGTTATCTTTCTCGCTACCTGTCAACGATGGTGATAGAGAAGAAGTAAATATTCTACTTATGGAGTGACAAAGGACTCTCTCTGCTTCTATTATAATGATACTATTTAAGTGACAGTGTCAAAAAGAGAAGAAAGTTTTAATAACCGTTTGTCGTATTTCCGTCGTACGAAACACTCGTTATCGAAGCACTAAACATGATAAGGTGTTAGGGTTATTATTTCGAGAGGTTCAATAGTGTGAGACTCAAATTTTCAGTTATAAAATTAGAAATATATCGTTTATTGTTTTTAAGTTGCTTAGGATATTATCACTTGCGGTAAATACATTTTATTCTATTTTATCTTTTTTTCCACAATAACTTAAATTTTCTGCACAAAAGTCAGTTACGTGGTCAGGTTCGGATTATCCCTGATTACTTTGTAGTATTGTAAAAAATACAAGGTATAGAAAAACTTGCTGTTTAAAACATGGATTGAATGTTCATAATACGATATACCATGCATGCAAACATAAAAAAATTAGGACATTGATAAGACTATTTTTTTCTACATTTCCCGTTGTTCCAAAATACACCATCATTTTCGTAGCCACACTTATTAAGTATATTTTAAACAAAAAAAAGAGGTCAAACCTCCTGTAAATCCTTTTTTAACTATAAGCAACTTTGAAAATAAGACTGCGTCAATATAACGTATAATGTTTATCGCAAGTCATAATTATTTATCTATAATTAATGTAATAAAGGTTCAGTTAGATTTGCGTCAAAGATCGAGCGTCATTTTCGTTACGGTTGCGACTTGGTAAGTATTGGGTAAATAAATATAATGTTTTACTCGTGCTGTGTCATTTGCAGTTAAGTTATTCAATATTGATTTCATTTGCTTCAAATCTATAGGATATTTACTGCAGAGCCTCGAAAGTAAGAGCTTTTCAATTTCGTGTCATCATTTTCGTGGTCCTATGGGCCACGAAACTGATTAAATAAAGACCACGAAAAAGATGATTTTCCCTACAAGTAGAAAAATACAGAACACTTTTTAAAGAATTTTCTTTTTACAGTATAATCGTTTATGCCGTTATTGATTTAATTGATTTAAACGAAGAATGGTTGACCGTCACACAACATTTGCTCCAGGTGTGGTTATAGGAATTATGACCAGTGCGTCGCCAATTTTGTTAACTGGCGAGAGGTTCAAGAATTATTTTGCCCTGAATGTACGTGTGAAATGTATATATCTAAAATATTAAAAGAAAACTTCGACATTTAGAGGAGCATTTTGTTGTAACATAATTTCGTTCTGGTTTACCGTAGACCTGCCCGGGGGGAAAGTATTGAAAACTGTTTTGGTTTGTGAGTTGAAGTTATTAATCTTACTTTAATTAAGTAATTTCTAGATAGTATTTAAAAGGTTACAAAAATGACAATTTGAAGTCGTCATTTTCGTGGTCAAGTTTTAATTTTTTTTATATAGATATCGATTGTCTATTTCTGTTGATACCTGATTAATTAAATAATGCTTATTCGTTTTCTCATTATGATCGGATTTTCATTCAAATAGTACAATTATAAGATTTTAAAATAAAAAATGTTCTTTTTCGTGGTCTCGATGCTCATTTTCGTTACCGTTAAAATTGGATTTTTGCTTTTTTTTAACCAAAATAAACTTTATCGATCTCTTATAATATAAGCATCTTATCGGTACATATCCTTATGTTCAAAATAAAACAGACCACATCAAAATGTGTGTTTTTATTTCTGTAACATTTATCTTACACCTCAAATAATTACCCGTTAGTGATTTTGCTCTGTTAACTAGTTATCATTATTTGCAGTTATATTTCAACAATACTTAACGATTCTAAGTAACTATAATTCACTGTGTAGTGTTTCCATTTCATTGAAATCACCCGTTGTTCTTAAATAAAGTTTTCAAAAGACAGTAAAAGTCTCGAAAGTTTAGTAAACTTTCCTAAGCTATTTTTCATCTATTTTATGTGTCTAATCTATTTCAGTGTGCGCTAAATGTTTCGGTTCCCGGTTTCCTGGTGGATTTCCTCTTGACGTGCTGATGCTCTTGCGTAAAACACGAATGGGACAATATTTCATATCGCCCATTTACAAATACGAGTGGGAGTAATGGGGTAGAGCAACATGAAGTAGGACATAAAAGTAAGAATTCTTTGGCCGGCGTATCTTACCGTGCTTTGTTTTCTTCAGATTCTTCCACATCTTTCCTTTTATCAATATAAATAAAAATCAACTGTCGAATTTACCTATTTATAGTCGACCAAGAAAGTGCTTAATATACACATACAATTACCTATCACTAAAACAGCAAAAACAAAACAGATGACAGTTCCTACATCAAAAATAAAACAATAAGGCTGATTGACAATCATAGTGAATTATTGAATTGTGAGTGAAAATAGGGGTTCGTATTATAATGTATAAAATTAAAATACATATCGGTTGAAATACCGAAAATTATAAAATATATATAGGGCGTGTCAGATATTACAAGCTTTTATTTAGTTTCACCTGTCCCGTTGACTGACCGTCTGTAATGAAATCTTGCAAGTTCAATTTAACCAACTTCCAGTAGTCAGATTGACTTGAAATTTGGAATACTTATGTAAATTACGTGACAATGCAATAATCTAGTAGTGACATCCTAGTAGTCCGGCCAGGATCGTCTCCACAGGACGGAACTCTTCAACGGTTAATAGCATCGACTTGAAATTTGGTATGCAAATGTAGTTGAAATAACAATGCAAGGGAAGTCAACAAAAAGTACAGTCAGCAAAAAAAGCTTGTATTAAAAATGTTTTTTTATGGTAACGTTATTTGAACCTTTTAACCGCCAATGCGTTTTCATTCGTGCGACCGCATATCGCGCGACCTACACCGAAACTATGACATATTTTGTCTTAATTATAAGACTGCGGCGAAATGAGCTGGATATTTTATGTCTTATAATTCAGACAATGGCGGTTAAAGGGTTAATGCAGGTGACGTACCTAGGCGCATTGCGTGGGAACGACTGCAATGTATTTGGCGCATTATTTTACTATTGTGTTTATAACTTCCAAAACATAGGTTTTATGACAGACAGTGTATGACAAATTGTGTAAAAAATACCAAATACCCGTACAATTAAATGAGAGACTACAGCAAATTTTCTTCATTAGTGGGAACCAGGGCAGGCATCTATCTATCTACCAACTCCAAAGGTTTTCGGGGATAAATCGATCTAGCTTGGTCATATCTCTGGGAAAAAGCTTATTATCGAGTTTAGCCCGAAGCAAGGCTCGGTCGCCCAGCTACTGTTGTTTATAAATGTATGTTTAACTAGTTGGCTTTGTCCAATACAAGTGAGCTTCCTTAACTTGAATCTTCAATATCATCATACCGCTAAGTATCTTAACCTTGACCGATTAAATAATCCTTGACAGTGCCCTTACAGCCTGTTACCAAGTACCAGAACGCATTAATAGTATTACATTACACATTATTGTCCAAAAATAAACCAATGTAACAGGTTCACTTTTAGCCACGGATTAATAAATAAAGATCAAGATGTGTTATGAATGGATGTTATGGGTAATGGATGAGCGGATGTAGCGATGTATAACGTTTAAGTACATACATTAACAATCGCAATGGAATTATCGTCTGACATTGAAAAATAATGAATTTCGCCGCACTCTAATTTTAAGAAAAAGCTTTTTGCACTTTGACTGACAATATATTGTAGTTTATAGTGTATATGTTTGTATGACCAGATCATGTTGAGACGGGTACGTATTGCAAGGTTTAAAATTAAAATAACTAACTTTAAATAACCTACGTTCAAAATCCCTGAAATCTTAATACCTAATGATTTTTTCACCTATATTCAAAATACCGAAAGTTTAAAATGGTTACAAATAGAAATGTCTAAAATTAAAATAACTAACTTTAAATAACCTACGTTCAAAATCCCTAAAATCTAAATTTCTAATGATTTTTTCACTTACATTCAAAATACCAAAAGCTTAAAATGTCAAATGGTATGTTAGCGGTCAAAATACCAAAACCATCGTTACACCAAAGTCTGCTATTTTCAAATGACAACATTCCGACTTTTTTAAGCGGGGGTAGATTGACCTTTATCATTTTCTGTGATGTTACAAAAGAAATACCTAACATTGAAGGCTAAGACGGGAGCTACGCTGCGGTTCGCCTTAGCCTTCTGAACCTAAACTATCAGTCGTTTCTGCTCTGAAACGTCTTCATCGCTCGCTCCGCTCGCTCGCTGCCAGCGAGGTACCAAAAGTAGGTGTTATAACGACATCCCATCGATAACATTTATTTTAAGTCCTGGGGCTCCCCTTTGGTACAGTCCAGCTGGTGCCTCGCTGATAGCAAGCGAGCGAAGCGAGCGAGCAAGACGTTTCATTGCAGAAGCGACTCGGATAGTTTAGGTTCAGAAGACCTTCGATGTTAGGTTTTTTTTTGTAACAGCTCGCGCTACTCTAATTGTAGAAGCTGGCAAGTGCATCATTTTAGGTATTTTGACAATTTGGTATTTCAAATGTTGGTGTATCAAACTCAGGTGTCATTGCTGATGATATTTTAAACATTAGACATTTACTCCAATAGGTATTTTAAACTTAGGTAATGTAGGTGTTAGTTGCTTAGGTATTTAAAATCATTAGGTACTTATTTAGATTTTAGGGATTTTGAACGTAGAACGTTGAAGTTAGTTGTTTTAATTTTAGACCTTGCAATACGTACCCGTTGAAACTCATGATTTTGCGGTGAAGTCGCGCGAATGTCAATAATAAATCAATTTGAGATCGGTCCAAGTTACAAGCTTTTCTTCGTAAAGAGCATTTATGATTATAGTAGTTTGAGATACTTGTTTATTTAGCCCGCGATACTTAGAGACTAACGAGACTTTATATTTACCTAAACTTACGTGCTTTTCTAGTTTTTTTTATCAAATAGCTGGTAAACGAGCATTGGGTCACCTGATGGTAAGTGATCACCGCCGCCCATGGACATTGCACCTACAACATTAGTTTGAATAAAACATGGTACCTGTTGGGGTTCTTCGTATCATACTTCATTGGCATAAAGCGCAAGTATAAGTATATAAGTGGTCAGTTAGTTATTTCGAGCGAACCTTTTTCCAACCACTTGATTGGTACATTCCGATTCTGACAACACATTATGTGTCCATGTATCTATTTACTAATTACTTGGTAAGTATATAAATAAAAATTGCTTTGGTTCGGTTGCGATAAATAAATAATTGAAACGCAAGAACTACTTGTAGATAGGAAACCAACGACACGCGTAATAACTTGAAATTATTAAGTCTTCAGATCGCTTCTGACTTGTATCATATATATGCGACTGCCGACGCTCGTTGTCGTACGATACGCCACGTGCGTCAACTGTCAGTATAAACATTAAATGCGTATGTACCTACTTAATACATAATATGCCGCGTGGGCGCAGCACAAACAATCTCCGATACAAAAATGATATCAATGGCTTGTTGACGAGATCATCTCGAATGAATTCCGATAATGAGAGTGGCCCTGCCCCCCGTTGACGCAGAACTACTGGCTATATGTGATTTGATTAGTGACTTGTTTATCTTCTTATGTAAATATAAAGATTGGACTAAACTACATACCCTCTTTTGGGTTTCGTAGGCAGATAACAAAAACGGACCAGAGTTTTGTCATGTTCATCCTGTCCTCGGCTTTGCTCACGCTTAGTATTTTTAGTAGTAGTAGTCTTAAAGTCTAGACTAGAAAGAAAGCTGCATTGGGGGTTTCTTGACGGGCAGAATATCGCTAGATGCCATTAATATTGTGAGGTCAGTTTTGATAATTTTGCTATTAGTCTATTGGTTTTGGGATGTTCAAAATGTACCACGTCAAACGCGTGACTAAGTAAATTTTTTATCAACAGATAAAACCCTTTGTAAGGTATTCATTCAAATTAACAAGTGTCTGCTGTACCTACTATCTATCTATCTATTCTATGTATATACTATTTAAGTGTAGGAATATACGTAAAGTCAGGATATTTTTTTACCCCACATAATATATAGGTATTTTGAAAATTGTTGCAGATTTGTGAAAATATTTAGATACTTGGATAAATAAATAAATAAAACCTACGAAAAAACAAAATCCTAAACACTGAGTTGCTGAATATAGTATTAAGGTTTATGATGTGTTACGTTCGAGGGGTGGGTTCGTGATTGAAAAGCACTTTCTTCGCTTTAGGTGTCCGCTCGTAGCTCCTTGAAAGTAAACACGCAACGATTTCATAGTAAGTATGCAAGTGAACCGGATTGATGGTGTTCACAATAATGTTCGTGAACACGGACTGCAGGCCAGTCAAAAGATGAAGAGAAGACCAGATATGACCGGAAGTCTAACCAGACGAGATTTGAGGAAGGATCGTTGGTCTGACCGCCGTAACAGATAAAAGTAATTCATACTCAATTTGTCGATGTGTCCTGGATTATTTCTGCGATCAGCTCTCAATTCCCATCTGCCCGAGAATGCGTGACGTCACGCCTTGCGTTTGATTACAACCTTGTGTTTGGCTCTCGTTGCCAAAACGTCCGAGAAAGTACATGATAAATTTAGAAATGTTGAACAAACAAGGACGACCATTAATAAGAAAATACTTCACCGGCTGTATTTTTCAATCCGTTTGGTATGTCTCGAATTCTCAATGTCTATACTTATTGTCTGTTTATTTTAGTCGCTCTGTCTCTTAAGGATCGTTATTTAATGTAAGATTAGTTTAGCACGTGTGAATAACCGTTTTAAGGCAGGTACTTGAAGCCTTTTGTCTAAAAATAAAGAGCCATTGAACAAAGGTTAAACGGCTTCTACATAATGGATTGGAACCAGGATTGGAACAATCAAAACCACGTTTTCGGTGGGAATCGAAATAGATTTTTATATGTTTCATTTTATCCATATTTCCTTTGTTAGCTTGGGAACTCGATTCAATTAGGTGAGCTAAATATCGAACCGTAAAAAAAGCGAGTTAGGCTTACAGCATGACTTTATTTGAAACGAATAACTATTTTTTTTTGTGTAGGTAGGTATAGGTATTAGAAGACGCTAAGTTTATAAAGCATTTAATGCGTCGCTGTCACATAAGTATCAACTTGCAACAAGAATATTCGCCTCAAAAGATGAATTGAGAAAGACAATTCTTCAAACGGAAGATTTACTTCGTAAACATGAAGGTGTAAAAACACAAAATGTACAACTGTAAATTTTTTATTAACAAGAAAAGAAGTCTAATAATAATTTACACGAGTCAAGCACAGGTTTTTCAGCGCGTATACATGCCACAAGCACAATACGGTACGCCAAAAACACAAATTACTAGCGTTAGGTTAGGTCACGTTGGGAGCAGCGGGGCGCGTCGAGGTCGAGACCGTATGGCGACTATTTTCCAGGGCAGTCTGTCTAGAACTAACGACACATGTAATGTATTTGCTGAAGTTCAAATAAAATAACATAAGAGTTGAAGTGGTTATTCATTAAATAGGGCTTTTTAAGTATAGTGGACCGTCTGTCCACTGTCCACAACAATACTAGGTATAAAAGAAAGTCCTATATAAATATATAATGTAGCCCGGTAAACACCTTTTGTTTTATATTGGGCACAGTAAGTACAGGTGCACCCTACATACGTAACATAATTATATCGATGTAATCGTTAAGATGTGAATGAGATTAAGTTCGTTATTTAAAACCTTGTTTTATCATGAACAGTGCTGCGCATCAAAGTGGAATCCACTAAAACTGGTGGTTTGAGAACACACTCCGTTCACCAGAAAATATTTCAAATAGTGGCAGAAGTTTTTTGTTAGTACCTAATAAGCTTATTTTTAATCAGTAGAGTGGTTAACTAGACATAATGATGAAGAGATTTTCGGATTCACCGGACGAGATTCGAACTGTCCGACCAACTTCTCGAAAATATTGATTTCCCTACTGTTAGTAAAAACAAATAATATTGTTTTTTATTACAAAAAAACCCTATTGTACAATATTATCGTTCGTGCCTGCCTTTACGCAAATCTACTCTCAAATTTAATCTTGTATAAGTATTTATTTATTTCAGGGATATGAATTATGATTTCAATGAAACTTGTGAGGGTTTTCGGGGGCGAACTATATTGATCAAGCTTGGTCTTGTCTGTGTGTTTCGCCCGAGCGAAGCTATACCTACCACCTTAAGTCAGGCAATATTATCTGTGATTCCAGAACTTTAAGTGCTTAAAGTGCTTGCTTTAAGTGGTTTCTGGTGCTTCGGCCCGGTCATTTTTTGCGTGTATCTCAACTTATCATGAATCTATTGAATCTTATTTATTATTGTACAGACAGTCTCCTTATCCTCTGGTTCTTAAGTACTTATTCTTGTACTACGTTCGTATCATATCATTGTTGTATCATGAGTAACCTTGTGAAGATCACGATATTGGTCTAATTTGTCCCTTAAATCAATATTTGGCTGCCTATCGTTCCCAGCAACCGGAGTTATCGTGACCGTGGCTTTGTCGTCCGCCCGTCTATTTGTGCCGTCAGTCAATATTGGCCGCTCACACACAGCTAATAAATATCATCCGATCCGATGGAAAAATATTCTGTTTATCACCTGTCCATTACGCACTTAGCACGTACTTTTCTATTTGTCAAATCTTTTAGAGGGTTGTTAAAATTTGTGATGTTTAATAGTCGAGGCTCTATAAGTTAGCGTGCAAGAGTTTGGCCGACGGATATGTTTATGTGAGGCTGACCAAGGTGTTTTGAACAATGTTTCTTGTTGGCGTAAAACTGTTTAGGTTTTTTTCTGCAGAACTATTTGTGTAGGTATATCGTCCGCTGTTATCTTAGGTATCACGAAATATAAAGTACCGAAAATAACTCAATCACTAATTAAAATAAATTGTAAATAGTATGTTATGTTAATTATCTAGCTAATATAACGTAACACTTTTATTTAACATTTCGTTTTCTGACGCATGTAATGTTATTTACCTACTTACCTAGTTCTAATGTAACAGGTGTTAAATGTGTTCTTAGTCATTTTTATTTTGGTGTTGTTTATAACGATTTTCCCTTTTTAAGAGTCCTTATATTATAATAAAGAAGTACCTACACGCAAGGCCGGCCCCGTGCGTACGTGCGCGTTGGAACGCAGGCCTGTTTACCGTCGCATAATCTCAGCCTGATGGGTCGGTACCAACCAGAAGGCCGATTTTAAGTTGGTCGAGTCGTATCTGACAAATTATCTAATACTCTGTCCTGCTCGTCTGCAACTAAAACGAGTAAGCGACATGTAGATACTCTGACGATTCGTTAAAACTTGTTAGTTTCGTTTGCCCTAAACTTGTCCCCAATCCTCAACTGACGGTGGGATCTAATCGCTTTAGGTATTTGTGTCCGTGGGCGTTATTAGTAGGTATATACAAACGAGTCTACTGTAATACGCAGATGCTTTACATTTTTCTGATCACGTTACTTTGGATCATAATGGCCCTGTGAGGGTAACACGCAAAAAAAAAACAATTAGAAATGAGAGCACAGCAGCGAATGCAGCGATTTAATTTTTTGTCATAAAATGCGTTTTTTTTTTAAATTAGGTACAACGTGGTTAAAGAATTATTATGATTATGACGAAGCTTATTGCACCAAATTTCGCGCAGGGTTGTTCTCCCGCTGTATCAAATTTCTATACGAATGCAAATACACAATATCTATTCACCTGCGTCAATTAGGGGATGCGATGTAAAGGGGCCGTTGACCTCGCTGCTAGGAGGGCAAAGACCTCTCACGATCGTCAGCTGATGCACACAGCAACAGATCTTACGTTGACCTACTTTACACACATTGACAAGTCATGTTGTTTATTTTAATGGCGTCAACAAACTAAATTACATAATTGTTTATTTACCTAGAAACTGGCACTCATGAAGTTTCTTTGAATCATTCTGTTTTTGAATTATTATCTACCTCCTTTTCTATACATAGTTTTGCTGTAGTTACAAATCTGTTACATGAAATCTTCTCTTTTAGCTGTCTGACTCAGGCAAAGGTAAATTTCAGTGACAGATTATATTAACAAAAGCTTACCAAATGTTAATGTACAAAGGCTTCGATTATCAATCGGTACTTACGTAAATCTTAATCACTCTCACGGACGCTATAAACTGCTTAAAATATGAAATTCGACGCAATTTATTTGCTCCTAGTTAAGCTTGTTCGCGAAGGGATCGTAGTTTTGTTATCAGGAGATACCCATTTCATTTTCAACTTTGAGGTTGTCTACATTTTCAATCTTGTCTTATAAGATTCTGCAAAGCGTCCAGTGCCCTTAGTGTAAGTTTTCGGTCACAAAATAAGTCTCGATCGCATTCGCGTTAAAATCTCAATTTGTATGGAAACA
The DNA here is from genome assembly GCF_025370935.1 of Choristoneura fumiferana. NCBI lineage: Eukaryota > Metazoa > Arthropoda > Insecta > Lepidoptera > Tortricidae > Choristoneura > Choristoneura fumiferana. The sequence continues at coordinate 1,864,348 of NC_133483.1, forward strand.
CGAACATCGCAAACGTTCCGCTAGAGGCGCTGTTCGTGTTTCCATATAAATTGAGATTATAACGCGAACGCGATCGAGACGTATTTTGTAACCGAAAACTTACACTAAGGCTGGGTTATGTCAATCAATGACGAAACATCCGTTAAAGTGACGCTTGTACAGGCAAATTCATCTCGTCTTGACAGCTTCTATAGAAATACGTTAATCTACTATCAATGATAAATCGTTCCCGCGTGTTAATCTTAGGTGTTTGTCGAAGGTAACTTGCTTCATAATAATTGTGATTCAGCAAAACTAGACAAAAGAACAATGTAACGAAATTTATTTTTCATTTTGATAGTGCCTTCAAATATTAGAAAACTAGAACTAGTTCTTACCATGTTAACTGAAATACCTACATAGCGTACATTGTTTATCCTCAATTGTTTTTAGCTCGAAATAGGGAATCATAATTATTCCAATTGTAATGTAACCGCGATGTATATGCGCAGTATTAATTATAATTAATTAATTTGTTCAATAATCATTGTTGACAACAAAATTGTTACCATTTGCTGTTTAAGTAACTTCGTTTTTGTTATGTCATCGTTCGTTAGCGCAAAGGCAAGCAATTGAATATTTTGCTATCTTTCTGTCAATTTGAATTTTAAGAGAACCAACAAAAAATGCTGGCTTGTAGAAGCCGTAGCGTGCGATGCAGGGTATGTGTAGGTAGGTATGGTGCAGGATATGGTGTAGAGTGACAGGAGTACGTATTACGTATCGAATAATAATGAACAAAAATACATAATTTAGTAACTTGTGCAATTTTCTCAGAAATTGGCAACTTTACAGCATTGATATGGAAAAAAACTCACATAAACATCGTCCAATCCTGCCACGCCTGGTTTTAGAATAGAATGGGCCTATATCTATCCTACCTAGGGTGTCGTAAAAGTCAAGTAAGGGACCTGATGCCGAAGCGGGCAGCAGCGCTTTCTGGTACCAATTACGAGCTCCGGACTTCGGCACTACGGTGTCGAAGACAAGATGAAACCACCACACTACCAACCAATCCATAACTGATGACCACAACCATTCAAAAATGTAGCGATTTAGAAGAAGAAACCAATCAGTAGATTAGATAAGCCATCAAAAACTTCGCATGTAGTTCGAAGTAGGTACCTACATCTACGAATAATGATTTCTCGTCAAATAATGGTCATGTTTTTGTCCATTAAGTATTCTTATCAAAACTAACATGCTTCCGAGTAACAAAGTGCATTATAATACAATGTAGGTTGAAAGTAGGTGTCAAAGATTTAACCAAGGTGCCATTAGAACTGGACAATGCCAAATTGCCACAAGGCTCTGCATATTCACAGTTGCTATGAGGCCGCACTGCTTCGTTATCTATTGTTTACATTTCATGAATGTGGAAATGAATTACTGCGCAGTAAGCTATCTTATCATTCGCTGAAATATAAACTGATGTTTTAAACTCACTTAGGTACTATTTTATTTTCTCTCCTCCTATTTACATTAGTTACGTAACGATCTACATTTTGTCCGGTATCTTGTTTGTGAATCGTGTTTTCAAGGTCGATAGTGTTTTTGCAGCGTCTGTTTTTTTTCTAATCTTAACTTTATGGGAAACGTGATTCGGCAAATATGAAAGAACTTGCCTCTGATTCTCGATCGACTCAGTATTCCTCGCTTATCGGCTAGTTAAGGTACCTACTGTTAAATTACTGTTACGTAAATGTGGTAACAATTATGTACGTAGGTATCTATTTCTTTTATATAGTCACCTGATCAGTTACGTAATGTGTATAAATAACACTTATCAATTATGAACTCTAAATAGGACTTATCTATTAGTGCTGCTCGATATTAAATCGTGGCATGACACTAATGAGTGGTGCTTTATCTTCAGTTGCTATCATTTTTCTTTGTATTGGAGAAAACTTTATAACGTCGCACGCACTACACTAAAAAAGACAAGCAACGGGATCATCCTTTTTTTTACTACTGGATGCGATGTTTACAACAGTAAAAAATTTAAAGTACTCTGAAAATGTGGCGTACCTATAAGCTCGTACGAGTACATACATGCATTTAGCACAAACAGAAATATAAAAATAACTCGACCTTGACTCTTAAATTGTACATCCGAGCCATTAGGCATCTCAGCCCGAGCGTGTTTTCCATCAGCATATGCCATAAACTGTATCTGGTGTTTAATGGTCGTATGTATTTAGCACTACCCATCCGCTTAACATTCGGAACTGAAAAATAATCTGAATATTGCGACTATTGTGCTACTACTATTAGATCATCATAGTCGCCCTTTCTGCTTTCGCATTCTATCCACTTGATTAATCCTTCCATTTCCTACTTATCATTAAGAGGCACATGCGTCGCGTTGTACTCAAGAGACTCTTTAAATAGTGCTTAATCAACGGTGAATCAATTATGTTATCAGACTCACGGGATATTAAAGTCACTCCGTCACAAATTATTACGACTGACATCCTATCGTGTTCATATTGTGATCAATGTATTTCTAATAGGATGATCATGAGTTCATAAGTCAGACCTATGTTAGAATAACATCACACGGATAAGCAGGTCATGGATGGTTAACGGGTAACCACTTATAACAGGGAATACATTGCGTAGGTACTTAAATACATAGTTGCATTGATAAGTAATAGCAAAGCTGCACACATAATATGTTGTCTCGAGCCTTATATGGAGGAAGACTTGGTTGTATATTGACACAGCATTAATGCATATGCATCCTTGCGCGGAATTCTGCTGCATTTTAATATAACCCTAGTTACATTCAAACCATTTTCTGTATTTTTTCTCACGGAAATGTTTAAATCTTAAAGTTTCTGCATTCTTAATTTCAAAAACATTGTATTATGGTCAATTTAAAGAATACTAATGTATTGATTTAGTTATATTCAATTGAAAATTTCGCGATATCTTGCAGGATGATGTTTAGAGTCCAGTGTCGCGTCTTTACTTTTTGCAAGATCTTGCAAATATTGAGATTACGATTCTGATGGTAGATTAAAAAAAAATCGTTTACTTAGATAACAAAATAGTTATACAAGCAGCGGTTGAGACCTCCTACTAGGTAAAAAAATACCTGTATCAGGAGACCTCGCTCGTCCAATAGTACATTTTGACAGTGTTTTAAATCTTAGACTAGTTTAAAGTGTTTAAACGATTTCAATTTACAGTATGACTATGTATAATCTAACTAACTATAATTAATTGCTTATTGAAAATTTGAATTGATTGCGTTCTCTAATTTTATGGTTACTTATGCGTGGAGTTTAGTTGCAGTAGCTGGTAGCTATGCCTTGTTTGATGACGAGATCCATAATCGTAAAGGTGATTGTGATTGTGAATCAACATAGTTACCTTTAAATTGATGTGTGGGAGCAGTTTTGTCAGAACCTGTCTGGCTAAAGAGCTCTTCCTGTCCGTCTGGTCGGTTTATATCTAGTGGTTCCTAACATGGTTATGCAAAATTTTCGATAATATACTGCATAGATCAGGGTTTCTTAAAGTGGGGTCCACGGACCCCTTAGGGGCCCGTAGCATGTGTGTCAGGGGTCCCACAGTAGGTCAGTCCATAGATGAGAGTATGTACAAAGGGTCAGTCTGTAAACCTATTTACTAGGAAATTCTAGATTTTTTTTGACAGGGAGCCGTGGAATTGTTTAAATTGTGAAAGTGGTCCGTGACTGCAAAAAGTTTAAGAAACCCTGGTATAGATCAATAGGTAAAGTAGGTATGTATAAAAACATAATCGATGAGTGACCTAGTTGCCAAACATGGCGCGTGTGGGAGTCGATAATTAACTTTAGGCAAATGGAAGGTCAGTCTTTATACTTATTAAGTAATAAGCTTCTACTGGTTACGCTTGTTTATGCGAAATAAGCTGCTGAAAGAAATATGATTCATGTAAGTAGTGTCGGGTGCGCCAAATTGCGCATAAATATTTAACTATCATTATCAGAATTCCAAAAATGTAGGTATACCAAAAACCACTAATCTTAGTCTCTGTTACTAACAATTATATCTATGAATTATTCAAATCATAACTTTAGAAATCATGAATCTCTTTTACCTATACTTTTTCTATTCATGAAAATTTCTACGCAACTTTTCTACGTTTCCACCAAAAAAATAGGTAAGGTTAGAACTACGATCCCAAGAGACACAAGTGGCCACTAAAAATGAAAATTACTAATAAACTCCATTATTTAACTAACTCTTCTCTTTTAGGAGATAATGAAATTGTTAGTTTTTTTTTAGATTATTTTAATCGAAGTGATGAGATATTGACTGAGTCACATTTCAGTGACGGATTCTCACAGAAGTGATAATGACTACATTTCGTTTGCTCAACACTTAGTTCTCCTAACGTCGATAAAACCTTTCTGTCAGACTACGTGTCCTTTATCTAATGTTATGTTTGCCGCGATAACTTGTTATTTCTGTGGCTGGTTGTGTAACCGTGCTTTGTTTTCGTCTGGCTTCCACAATGTTTACAGTTTTACTATCAGAATTCTGTGCGTAAGCTCCAGGTTATCGTAACGCATCCATCTTATTTATTATTCAGCTAGATAACTGGATGTCCGATTAAAAGTGAAGTATGTAAGGTATTTCTTTTTGTTAATATATGTTCATATTTATTTCCTTGTGTAAACCATCAGAACCAGGTGGATCCATAGACAAATTGAGTTGTTCGCGTTCGTGCAATTAATCAAATATAAGTACTTTAATTTCCTCTATTTCGACGTTCTTCCTGTAACCAGGCATTGAATATTAAATATATCTATTGACCCGGATAACTCGCGTCTTAAATCGAGTTTAGCTCGACATGTTTCGGGCTAATCCGTAGCCCTTCCTCTTAGATCGAACTCGATTTAAGACGTGAGTTATCCGGGTCGATATATTTAATATTAGTGAGTCTCACGGTAGTTTCACGTTCAGGCATTGAATAATTCCTTAATGTGTTTCGTTTTCGTCTTTTTAAAGTTTTTCCATCCTAATGCCTGTAATGTGACATGCAATATAAATAATATTGAATTTTGAATCTATAGCCGCGTATCTATTAAGCCGCGTATCCATTAGAGCAGCCTCAGGCCGAGCACCGCGAGCCGAGCCATATTTTGACGGTTTTTTGGCCGTGCTCAAAGGAGCCTCAGTCTGAGCCGTGCCTTTGGCAGCGTCTCCACTTGCGCGGCCTCGGAGCGAGGCAGCCGCTCGGCCCGAGGCTGCCTCTAGTGGATACGCGGCTTAAGAGCAGCCTCAGGCCGAGCACCGCGAGCCGAGCCATATTTTGACGGTTTTTTGGTCGTGCTCAAAGGAGCCTCAGTCTGAGCCGTGCCTTTGGCAGCGTCTCCACTTGCGCGGCCTTGGAGCGAGGCAGCCGCTCGGCCCGAGGCTGCCTCTAGTGGATTCGCGGCTTATGATAGGTAAATGTGCTTCAATTCGTTTCGATTATTTGCCGCCTATGGTATACGAATAGAATACATTTATTTACTTGGTGAATAATTCTAAAAGGATCTTGTTTACAACAATGGCGCGTTTATACATAACAGGATTTAGTATTGAATCTCGATGGGCTTGATTTCCTTTTATAATCAGCAGGATTTAATATTCACCATAGGATTGTAAACCAAGGCTAGTTTTATAAATTGAGACGAGGTGATTCTAGATTCTGCGTAAACATGGGATTAGATACCTACCTACTCTGAGAGTAGGTATAAGAATGGAACTTTCCATACCTACTAAATTTGCTTGCATAATGTAAGTACATTCTTACACTCTCACACCTGCAAACTTGTGTATGTAGTGAACAAATTGATGACATCATGGCTGTAAGACTCAACTGACACCTCGAAACTGATGTGGTTAAACACGTTATTTGGCTGGCTCGCTCAGTCAGTACCTATTAAGACATAAGATAAACGAATCGTCTCAAGTTCTGCCGGCTCCGGGTGTTAGCATCCCACACGAGAAATATAGACACGTGTAAGGTGTCCAATATGCAAAAAGTCTTATTGTTATTCTTGATGAGCGACGTGAAGAATTAGATATTTCTATGTAACTTTGATAAAGTTAAATCCTCTTGAAGATGCCGCTTTATTAGAGATTTAGAAACTTTATTGTCCATATATATAAAATTAATAAGATATGCAAGTAAGTCCGGTAGACTAAAGAGTTATATTAAAACTTTGTTTAAAAAGTGCTAGAATGTAGCAAATCTGCAAGTTCTGCAATTTTATTACTTTATTATGGTATTTCATTCCTTTGAAACGCATATTTTCTAAAAAGTCATCACAACGCTTCTAAATTCTTGTTATTTACCCAAATCTACTTAAGATATTGTTCAAAACGGTTCCTTTATATAAAAATGTATGTAAGTGACAAAAAAAAACAGAATCAATTCGGTAAGAAGCATTCTTAATTGAAAAATGTTATTACGTTCTATAGGAATTCCTAAAGGATGAAAATACAAGGCACTATAAATTTTAATAAATCGCGGACCATATAACCAATAACCACTTGATGACCTAAATACACTCCTTCCTTACCATAAAATAATATTAATAAATATAATAGTAAATGATACTTTTGAGCGTTTGTGTGCTGTGCCCTTGCAGGGCATCATAGAGTAACTTACACAACTATAACACCTATAATAATGATTATAATATGTTTTGGTAAAAATTTCATTTTTAATACAAGATTTTTTGCTGACTGTACTTGTATTGTCACCCAAACTACATTAGCATACCAAATTTCAAGTCGATGCCATTAACCGTTGAAGAGATCCGTCCTACGGAGACGATCCTGGCCGGACTATTTTTTCAAGTCAATCTGACTACTGGAAGTTGGTCAAATTGAACTTGCAAGATTTGATTACAGACAGACAGACAGACAGACAACGGGACAGGTGAAACTAAATAATAGCTTGTAATACAGTAAATAGGCCGCAATGGGCACTTTTACACGTCATTTTTTAAACTACCAGCACTTTCGGCAAGACCATCATTGCCAAGAAGAATGCGCCGCAAGAAACTTAGCAGAAAGTCATTTTTTCAAAATAAAGTATACTTACAAGTAAAATACTTAAAAACTACAGTATACAATTAAAGAAAAACTTACAAAAAAAGAATAATAATACAGGGATGTATGGGGGTCCCTTAGTTACAAAACTAAACACTAACTATAAATCTACGTTCAGTGGAAGTGTAGAATTCTTCCACCGTCATAAAAAAAATTATTCTGAAATATACATTTCAGGTCAAGTAACCATTAAGCTTTTGGATTCCGAAGGCAAGCTCACGCCTGCTGCCCCCAAGTTAGCTCACACGCACTATGTCATTCGTGTTTTGAAAGCAGAGCGGTAACGAGGGCATGGTATTGCTTCCGTTCCCATAAGCCCTATGAGATCGTCTTGGAATGATTTTACAATTAAACAAATTATTAAATAACAATTCACCAATGGCGCTCAATATTCATTTCACAAAGTATTTAACTATATGAAAGCCATAATTAATGTATCTATTCAATTAACTACAAAGCTGATATATCGTATCATTCATGTCACATGGCAAGTGATCAGTGACATCGTTTCTCACCAACAAAACGTGGTAGCGGCAGAGTACGAGTACAGTGAACCCAGACATTGGCATGCAGCTGATAAAAATGATCTTTTTAGGAATATGAATTGCTAATATTAATGTCCTTGGCCAAAGATTGAAGTATGAAATCCGCAGGTGTAGTATGAAACTGTCAATTGCTTGCTTGAATCAATAGATCTCTCATGCGAAATCACTTTATGCATAGGTCGTAAATTGTCTATTTTAATCTTAGTCACACAAATTTGATTCGCTATTTTTGCAACAACAACAAAACGTCATTACATTACAATACCTAATGTAAGACTTAATTTCAGGTAATAATGGTCACTTAACTTATCGGTATTATCAAACTTTAGTTTTGTTTGGGATATCTTGAGAGGTCTCCATCGGTCATCTTTTGCTTATAATATCGTTATTATCGGTCAAACGTGTCATCATTATTGTTATGTTAAATGTTATTCTTGCTGAACGTTATAAAAATATGTTTGAACTTGATTCGACCTTCGCACAGATTTCACTACCTCCAAAGACCTCCAATAACTGCTGTTTTTACAAGCTTTTCATCAACTTCAAAAAACAATGAAAATAATTTTCTGCCAGTATGAAGTCGGTCGGTGCCGCAGCACGACTAGCACGAGCCAGCAGGAGTGGACCTATAACCTCACCTACGCACTTTACACTGGGCTTCAATCACTCCTGCTGGCTCGTGCTGAGCTGAGGCTCCGACCGACTTCATACTGGCAGAAAACTATTTTCATGGTTTTTTGTAGTCGGTTCAATTTTTTTTCACGCTTTTTTGTGTAAATAATCTTAGATACAATAGTTTAACATCAAGTATACCAACTGCTCGTCACCTTTTACGAAAGATTGCTTTTTCCGATGCAGAGACGTTCATTATTGAGGAGTACTGGTGCTTCACCACCCGTTTTACCATATGCATTACGAGGAGCATAAATTGTTTAGCAACTGTGTCAAAGTAATTAAAATTTCAACCCGTGAAATACTTGTTTACCCAAAAAATATCAATTCACATATATATTTCAAATTATGCTTGCGCAGGCAAGGAGTCATGTCATACTGCCGGAATAACCTTCGTTTATGTTATAACCTAGCGTGTGTGGCCGGCTTTACTAAGGATTTTTTGTTAAATGTTTAGTCTTGTAACATCATTCTGCTAAAGCGGAGAGTTTATCTCTCACGCCCGTGTCACACACACCACCGTTCTGCGGTTACTTGCCCCGCATTCATGACATGACCCAATTTTACTAATTAATCGAATTGAGCATCCAATTGCTCCTGGATATCACGTATCAGTTTTATTTTAAACTGTCTACAGTCGGAAACAAAGATATGAATACAGCCAAAGTGCCAAATATATGTATACAGGACTTTGTTGCCTGAACATTAAGGTCGTGTATACATTTTTTTTACACTGGCTCTATTCATATTTTTTTTGTTATACGTATTTATTATGATTATGACCCATGTCATTATTTATTTTGTCTTTTCGTAAGAAGAGCAGTATATTAATGCCTACATAAGTACGTCATATTTGCGTATACTACACTTGCGGACACTTAGTCTTCGTTATCATCGTCGTCATCTTAAGCTCTATTATTTATGTGATACGGAAGATCTGACATAGACTATGTTAACTTATTTGTAAAAACAGGATTGACTTGAGTTTGATTTGATCGTATTTTTTATGCTTATACTCACATAACGTCGAATTTCCTATATCAATTGAAATAGATGCGGTCGAAAATGCTATTGGTTGCAATAAAAAAATTGCTTGTTAGCTTTTTATCGAGGTTGTCGACTCGATCGTGCTGTCCAGAGGACCAATTTATGTATAAAACATGCGTTAGAACAGCGCAAAAAGTTCACATCAGCAATGCAAATAAGGTTTCCGCAGCCTTGAATCGGGTGACCGTATAATGACTGTGTGGTTATCAGGAGAAAAATAGAATTGAGTGATATACATTATACCATGGTAATGGCAGCCTATAAAACACTGCAAAATTTTTGTTATATTGGTCTTTCTATGGACCGCGCGCGCGTCGCAAATATAGAACCTACGAGACATAATGTAGCAAAGTACAAAAATCAAGTATGAGTAACGTGTCTTACACCTACTTGTTCTGTGTATGGAAAAAAATCTAATGATATTCAGATTTCGTCACAAAGGTTATATTACAGTCATTGTTAATAGCACCACAAAAGTTTTTGTATTCAATAGATGGCTTTGTTTGTTAGTCTATCGTTTAGAGCTTCGCTAAAAACTGACATATAAATTTAGTATTTGGTAAAACAATTGTGATTTAATGTAATTTAATGAATTTATAACAAAAAACTCTATTAAAACTTGCATGCCGTTAAGGTGAAATAATTGTGCCTAATGTTTAATATTAAGACCTTATTGTATTATTATTATTATTTCAAGCAATAAATGAATTATTATTATTATAAACATTACACAGACGTGACATTTCAGTAGGTACCCATGAAATTAATTTTAAACGAAGGAATCAATACTGAACTGCAAATCATTCTAACGTTTTTAAACTGAAAATTTATTCTTAGATGATGAAACCAGAATTCAGTTTTATATTACATTTTTTTTTTACATAAGTGAATTCTATTCAGGTTTGTTCATTTGACAATGAATTCTATTACCTAATCTTAGTTCTTAGAATGTCAGATATTACAAAGTTTTAAGTAATAGGAAAAAGAATTGAAAGAAAATAATATAAATAATATTTAACCTGGATGACTTCTTTTTAACAAATTTTAAGCACAAAAGAAACACTGCTAAGATCTAATATTTACCTGTAGATTCAGGAGTTTGTTCACTAAGTTTATGAACAAACTTCGAATTACGCAATATGTTCACCTGTCATTTTAGTTGCTATACCCTTTTTTATGGTACCCGGATTTTGATGCGTGCTCGGTAAACTTGCTATCAACAGAAGTGTATGTTTTGTGATCCCGCATACCCAAATATCCTTTCTTTGTTCATCAGGTGCAGCCTGTAGTATACTATACGTGACGTGGCGCTCGTCGACTCGACGGGCTACACAAAGAGGCAACAAAAAAATTGATCCACGGGAATACGCTTGTGCACCCTTCTCTACATATTAATTTATGGTTAGATGCAGAGCATTCACGTATTTTTTTTTGGAAATAAACTTTAATCCTAAGGATGCTGAACTCAATTTCGACGATCTTGTTCCAGGCTACTGTTAAAATTTCAATGCCTCGTTTATAGTTGATCGTAAATGTTCTAAGAGGTGTGGGTAGCATCCTTTGGTTTGCGCAATACCTGTGTTCATTGCATGATAATAGCTTTCAAAAACTTTTGTTTATGATCCAGCCTGTATAAACCGTTTTTGTTTTAGGACACACCGAGTCCAACATGATCGATGATAAAGATATCGTCGCTGTCATTCAGAAAATTTTAACTACCGGTAAGTCATTAATTGAGTACCTAACATAACAAAACAAATGGCTTGTTCTGGTGTTGACAAATCTCTTTCATTTCGGAAATAGCTTGCGTAAAACCCGTTGAATTTGTAAGTCCCGAAACTGTGATTCACAAAGAATGGTCTCGAGGCGTTTCAAAGCAAAAGCTTAGTATTACTTTTGTTCCTGTAATTTGGTCGTGACAAAAGAAACTGCTCCCGGTTTATATTGCGCAAGGCTACCTGCCCTCACCCCGGTGGTAATATTTTACGGGGATGCCCAGGCGGAACGATAAAATGTATACATACTACGCACCGCGCACTCCCCGTTGCAACCGTCGATTCCGGGAAAAGGGAGAATGAGAATTCGCCAAAATTAACGGTTACAATTAAGTAGTCCCGTATCGCAACAATACTTAGTTGGCTTCAATGAAGCCCTAGGTAACTAAGTTAATGTTAGTTTTTGGTAATTCTGCTTTCTGAGCTGGCTGAAACCTTTGCGAATAAGCAATGCTCCTAATTACTAGTGATTAATCAAATGAGCAAGTGCAGGCGTACTAAATTTTCGGAGCGAGTTTGATTAGAGTATCTTGGCTTGTTTTTGAAGATAAGCAGACAAACTTGCTCTAATCTGTACAGCGGTAGGTATCAGGTGATGTTTACCAAAGGAGTCAGAAAGTTTTATAACATTTGCCCCCGAAACATTTTAAAGCCATTGCTATGCCGGTAGTAGGTAGTTCTGTATATTGTTAATGTAGAATTGAAACAAAATTGTGGAGGCCAAAGCAGAAATTGGAAGTGTGCTTAAACTACAGAATACATAGACTCTTCGAGCTTAAAAGTATGTATATTGAATTTGCTGCTATAATAGCAAGGGTTATGTTTTTGTTATTGTCAGTCACGTAGGCTTTCGAGCGAGATAGACGAGCGGTGCGGGCTGATATATACAAGAGACGGAATATAGAGCGAGTTAGAGCAGTGCAGAGAGAAGTTAGAGAGGGAGCGATGGGTGGCGTGACAACAAACATGGCAGCATGGCCGCCGGTTGCCGGTTGGACCGGTCGGGTCGCACCACGTGCGCTCTGCGCCGTGCAGCCGCTCCCGAGGCTTGTTTGTCAACAAATGTTCTGCGAAGGTCATTTCATTTGTAAGAGGGAAGACAAAGGAGTCCCTATTGCGTAACACCACTACCCATACGCCACTATTTGAAAGAAACACAGAACGGTGTACTCCTTATAGTCACGTCTTCAACAAAAGCTTGAAAGCTTTGCGAAGACGAAAGAAAACGCATCAATGGGAGTTTTTTATTCCTGTCAGAGTACAACAATCGGTTATTTCAACTGGCATGGATTCTTGTAAGTATCTTAGTAGAAATTGTTGGAGTTACGAGTAGGTCATGGTCGTTTATTATCCAAACTATTTCTCACCGTGTAGGTATACTTATTATGTACTTACACTTATTCCTTTATTCTTTGTTTATCAACATCTAACTAAACTGTAATCGTAAAACGTTCCTAATCTAATTTACGATTTGTAACGTTTACGTGTCTTTTCATATTAGAATGATGCAATATACCTTGAAGCGCGTAAAATATGTTTTAATGAATTCATACAATTTTTACAATCGATGTGCACCTAATTCATGCTTGTCCATGTTTATTGTCCTACATTTACTGTATACGAAGTTTTGAAATTTTTTCATCGAACTTTCTAGTTAATATAAAATGTTTTAAAAATTTATTTTGCTTCTACTGAATTTTCTTCAGCCTGCTTTTAGTCACTAGCAGCATCGTACTTCCATTCATACCGTTTATGACTAAAAGAAAGGGTTTGCATTATTAAAGGAAATTCCTTATTTAATGATGTAATATGATTTTGTTAATCTTTGATGAATAAATTGTTAATGAGCATAAATCTATACTTATAAAAAACTGACCTAACGCGGCTGACTGACTGACCATGAAACTTGAGGTGCCGGGTCCGAACCGAATGATTGTTCTCGAGTCTTGAAAGATGATAGAGGGATTTTTCGAAAATGTTTCGGAATAGGAAATAAGGCGGATTTATATTTTAGGTTCAGAATGGCTCTATCTCCAAAACATTTCAAATTTGACATTGAACTAGATACAAAATACCTAGCTAATAAAATATTTTTAGGTTTTCCGAAATTCTAAGGGATAAGGAAGAAAGAGGATTTTTTTATACTAACTGACTTCCACAACGCATAGCCTAAACCACTGGAGCTAGTTATTTGAAATTTGACAACATACTTATATTTAAGAGTCAGAGGTGGACTAAGAAGGGATATTCCGAAATTCCCGCGGGAATGGGACGACCAGACGACAACCAGATGGCCTTGTGGCTAGAGAACCTGCGCCTGCGACTACGAAGCTTGAGGTCCCGGGCCCGGGTTCGATTCCCGTATCGGGGCAGATTATTTGTATGAAAAATACGAATGTTTGTTCTCGGGTCTTGGGTGTTTAATATGTATTGAAGTATGTATATATCTATATAATTATATTTATCCGTTGCTTAGTATCCATAACACAAGCTTTGCTAAGCTTACTTTGGAACTAGGTCAATTGGTGTGAATTTGTCCCGTGATATTTTTTTTTATTAAAAAAAAAAAGTTTTTTTCATAAGACCTGACTAGCTGATATAGATAGATGCTTGATGTTTGGCACATATGTTCATTCTTTGAGGGTCAAAGAGAAGCACTAAGAAGGGATTTTTTGAAATTTCCACGGGTTGGAATAGAAGGGATTTGTATTTTTGTTAGGTACCAAGTGGCTTTGGTTTAACATGCATATTAACGTGTATGCGCACGTTTTTTTTAAAATTAGAGTTATGTCTTAGAATTGTTAGTTAATAATGGTATCAAATAATTTACCATAATCGTTAATTTTACTGCCTACGCTAACGAAGATGCGAACAAAAGCTATGTAGTTAATCATAATGGCAAGGTAATTGGAAGAAAATGTATAATTTCTCTTGTATGATGTGATCTCGCGCATACTATACGACTTCGATCAATGTAGGATGAGTCTCATTTTATTAATGAAATCGGGATAATTAAGATAACTATCGAGATGATTGCATGGATAAGGTGATTCTTGTTAGATATTATTTAGAAGGAAAGGAACCTAGTCTTCAACGTTGATTCGAGATTGTGAAGCAGCGTTTGAGCAGGAAGCTTAGTTAGTATCTAACAGACATTGATGCTCCCAGGCATCTTTCTTAAAAAAATAAACGATAAAAAAATATAAACACGTCATCAGAGGTGCGAGTGAGAACGCATGCGCGGATGAAGAGGGCAAAACAACGACGCAGCCCGCGGGGAAGCAGGGGGCGCGGGGTAACTGCGCGTCGACCGGCTCCGCGGCCCCAACCCACTCAATCTGAATCAGTTGGATTTCAGAACATCGGACGGGCGGGCGTGTATAGAATGGATCGCTAACCACACCAGCAGTTTTTTTTTAATTCCGCCTTCTATCAGTGTTTGTTTATACCTTTCGGCACACTATCCGCAAATCCTTCTCGATCGTGGTGCTTTACATTTTTTATATTTGCATTTAATTTTCTGTCGTCCCGATTTCACATCGAGAAGGCGGCCGCACAAGTTTGAAAGCGGCTTTTCAAGAGTGGTACACCTACTCTTATTATTTCAATATTGCCGTGTCAACGCATCAAACAACCATCAGAATGGTGAAGAAAATCTCAGAGGAGAGTGTAGATAGCGGTAAGTGATAATGTTAATATTTTATTTTTGTTATGTTCCATGTTTGTATTGGTTCTGCTCATTGACCGGTTTTGGAGAGCTTACTGGGTAGGTACGTACTTGTGTTGATACAATCATCTCATCTGCTTCGCCCGACCGGCTTTTGTGCCGAACTGCGTAGTTGTGCCGGCCGTTGTTGCTATAGGCACCATCTTACGTTCGCAATGATTGGAACTGATTGAATTCAAAACAAGGCACATAGATACACATAGGTACGGTTACTAACGTCAATTCATTCGCTTTTATTTTAGGTACAACTCAAATTTATATGTTTGTCATTATTATCTGTTTATTGTTGATTAATATCCCAAGGAAATCATGTAGATTTTTAAGAATTGCTTCGCTTTTAAACTTGAAAAACAGACGTTGGGCTGTTAGATTCACAACTACCGTCAGATTATTAGTATTATCATTTGCATGTTTGTATGTACCTACATTTAATCTGTACTATAGTATGAATTGAAATATTAAGAAATCATAGGAATGATTGGATTGTACTTTCCTATACTTAATTGTTTATTTCTGTTGACCGTTGTCGTACTTTGCTTTTTATTTAGATAGGTACATTTTGTTATGGCCAATACAATTGTTTATTAAAGTTTTTTATTCGTTTCTTAGAACAAAATCTCATTGGAAACTTATTAGAATTGTTATGCTTGTCTTTACCTTATGAACTGACCACAGTCAAGACATTTATGTAACACACCCATGCAAGTCCATCATTCAATAGGTCCCTACCTACGTTTAACTTTACTGCCTATGATTGCAACCGTGTGTACACACGTCGGTTTCCATTGATTTTATTGTTTTTTTCATTGTTGAGTAAGGGTTAGTTCTGTTGTAGGATGGAGGGATGTAGGTAGTTTTATTGAGTATCATTATCCTTTGTGATCTTGATTATATCGCAACTATATGCTACGTTAGTAGCTAGTATCGCTTGCTGTTGTTAAGTAATTTAGCTGTTGCAAATGTCAAGGTTCACGATTCTTCAACGGACGTTGACCGTTAAGCTTTTAGTTATAGTTAGTGCAAGTAGATACGAATATATAACCAACCTATGTAGGTACTCAAAACAACTTCTAATTTGAATAGATACCTATGCGATATCTTTTAACAACCTTTTATTTAACTTTGTATTTCTTTTTTTTGTATCGCTTACTATACGGCATAAAGGCGTATTCAGATACTTTTGATCAACTTTTTTTCTCACAAGTTTATGAACTCGATTGTACAATAAAGTCATTGTATTGTAGGTATTGTATTTGTATGTGGAGTTGTATGTTTAGTTTAGAACTTGGAAGCCAATTTTCATCCACTTTCAGCTGTCGGAATGACTTGAAATTTGGAACTAATCTAATCTAATAAAATAAAAAAATCTAATGCGTAGGTTCAAAAATATACCTACCTACCTAATACATTAGATGATTATTCTGGTACAAGGTTTCGAAGGAACAACTAACCCTACAATTTTTTTTTTCTAGCATGGGCTTACAAGAGGACATAGAAAAAAAAATACAGGGTGATTCCGGGGTGAAAGGGGTGATGGCGAGAAAAACCATCTAATTTCGCGATTTCGGTGCTGGTCCCATAGTTAAATTTGCTCAGTGTGAATCTCCCCATCACCCCTTTCACTCCTGCTAATGACCCCGGAATCACCCATTATTATTTGGATTTTATTTTATTATGTATTTTGTTATTAGAATATTATCTATGCCCTCTCTGCTACTCATGCTACCTTCTGCTAGAAAAAACAATCAACGACACACCTGAGAAATTAATGGAAATATTGATAATATTCGCCTGATAGCGTGCCCAATGCAAAAACCACTTCACGGTACCACGTTTGATAACCTTCACTTCAATGTAAGATACGGCGAATTGGCAAAGAATGCGTTGAAAATTTAACACAATTTCATTATTACTCCCCTCTGTTGCGTATCAACAACAAAGCCTGTGAAGTGTGACGGCGGCGTTCATGATCAAGGTCAAACAATAATATAAAACTGCTTTTAATTTGAACGTAAAGCTCCATTAAGTAGCTTACTGAGAGCGAATCATCAAAGGCGAACAAAAGCGCACTTCTAATCTAATTGATTTAAGACTGCTAGAGCTAGAGGTATCAAAGGTCCAGATCTGCTTCAAGGCCGAGAATTAAGATAAAAGGTTCTGTTAATTACTTATGGTGTGGTCGCAGGGTTGTGATGTACTCCGTTTCCCGCAGATATTACTATTATACTGATCGTATCGGAAGTAACGCTTATGTCCGTGTTTTGTTTCCTGAAAAAAATTGTTTTTTAACAAACTTCAAGAGTACCTACTGCATTGAATGAGCCTCTATGCAAAATAACAGTTTCATAGATTCAAAGGTTCGGAGTGGTTGCTGATGAATGTAATACTCAGTAAACATTGGTCCCACGTTTTAAATGATTCTATGTAACGCGTATTGTTATGTTTCTCTGTTTCTATGGTTTTAATTAACATTTTTTATTGTTGATTAGAGAGTCAGTCACTCGTAGCTATCAGGCGAGTTAAATCGTGTAACCTTGACCGTGACTGCTTCATGTTCCGGCGTAGTACCCCTCCCCCTCGCACTTCTATTGCGCCTTGCTACTGCAAATCGATTTTTTGCCCCGAACTGCGTATGAACTTGCATAGGGTTGGCTAAAATTAGACACCCTTAGTTATCCGAGTCCAAGTTTAAACTCTCTAGCAACACAGCACCCATAAAAACTGGACTTCATTTCTTAACGTTTTTCTATTTAAGGTTACACTATTGCATTTGGTTATACACCTACGCTATTCTTGCCACCGGCCTGCTTGCTGCTGCTGCTGTATTTTAGTTATTTTTATTTGCTATCTACGTTTTAACTTTAACATAAATGTGAGGGTAAAATCAGTGGGCAGTGAAAGTAGTTTCATTATGCGCTGTTTGTTGTTAGGTAGTTCGCCCTCATTGAAGTTTCACCGAGAAACTACGATACTAGGCACTTTATCTGATTAGGTTCGGCAGCAGTTCCAGACCGTAAGGCAAATTTATTTTGAAGTGCTATTATGAGCTTAGCTCTACTTTCTAAAGACTATAAGTACCTACCTACTCCATCCAGATTGTTGATATTAATTTCTGCTTGCATGTGGTAACGATTAATTCAGCGATTACTGGTTTATGGCATTATAAATTCTCATCGATATCGTTTTGGTGTTTGCATCCAATTAGAAAGTGATTGTTTTAGCTGCTTAAGGATATACAATAAAAATATAATGGGTCTGCGTTCGGCAACCGAGAGAGTGCATTCGTGGCCAAGCGTAAATGCCACCAACCAGATTAGAAAGTATAGAAATCGGTATAGGCTGAGGGCACAAATATCGGTGACGATGTAAGTTTGGATACTAAGCAAAGGGCATGCATTAACAAAAGAAAACCCAAATTTAATGGTATAGAAGAATATTATATGCGTAGTTATTAATACCTACCTTTATTTAAAAGGAATATTATTAACACGTGAATCTGTTAAAGTGTTAAAGAACACAACTTGAAACAAAATGATAACCAGATTTTTTGTGGCGACTCATAAATGATAAATTTTTGCATACACATTAGCACATTACATTGCTCGCCTCGATTTGCGTAGCGACTGACTGGGTTAAGTTACGTAACCATGTTGGTGTACCGTTTTTAGCTTTGAGCGCATAAATTAATGAGTCGCTAGTTGCTACACTAATATTTTGTCCCTAAACGGAAACAGATATAATGTAACAGTGTAATTAGATTAGAGTATGTAATTTTTATACTTATCATCAATCTCAATTATTATGATACTGATACAGATAAAATAAATATATCTGCTTTAAGTGTGAATTCGGCGGACAATGCTCCGATAAAATACGCTTTCAATGATCAACGAACTGAAAATAGAGAGCCGAAAACAACTAAAGTATCAATTGGTTTCTAGAAACTTTTGCAGCGCAGAACGCATTTTTAGCCTTTTAATTAATGCTTACGAGAACCGACTTCAAAAACCTTGAAAATATTTTTCTGCTAGTTTGAAGCTCATGCTGAGGCACCGACTTCAAACTAGTAGAAAATTATTTTCAAGGTTTTGAAGTCGGTTCCATCTTTTGTTTAATTTTTTTTTTAAGTAATGGTTTTTAGTGATTTCTAGCCAAAGTGCATCTTACATCGATTTCATTAAGCTCAAACACGACATAGTCATATTATTTTATAACAGAGTACCGGTACCTACGGTCTTCTTTATCAGGTCCAGTTCACCAAATTATACTTTCTGAATTTAAATACTTACTTGACTTGCTTTGCTTTAAAAATTCTAGGGTTGCCCTCGATTTCTCTAAGATACCACCATCAGATCCTGACTTGGTGTCAATGGGACCACCTCGAAAGTACCTATGTCCTTTAGAACAAAAAAGAATTGTGAAATTCGGCCCACAATTGGCGGAGTTAAAAACACACAAAAATAACAGACGAATTGACAACCTCCTTTTTGGAAGTCTGTTGAAAATTACAGCATCACTAACTGTACAGCATCGTCAATTGTTTTTCTGAAAGTTCAACACGTGTTTTTTGATTTAATGCGATGTAAAATTTGTTGTGAGAGACGAGATGTGGTGTGGGTGCGTGTCTGAACATTTACATAACACAGCCACGTTGCGGGACGGGTGTACTGCCACGTGGTGCCGCGTTGTCACGCGATAGGCACACACAAGACACTTGAGACAACTGCTGCGGGAAGATTTTAGTGAGATAGCTACCGCAAAACCCCTTCTCACGACCCGCAACTGTTATTGGTTGAGATGCTTTCAATCAATTGTTAACATCAATTACGCTCACATTAACGAAGAAGACATCTCAAGGGGAAATTTAAAAAGCTCGCTCAGTTGGCAAAATTAGTTGCGTATCAGCCGCATGACGCAATTCAGAGATAAAAATATGATTTCTTATTTTGCTCTACTCTTAGATTAATCTTCTCATTGCGTCGGCTCTTTAAGTAATACCCGTCGCGGCTTACAATATTAGTGTTGCTAGCATTGCAAACACAAGCTTTCAATATGGTCATATTATTTAATGTAGTATTCAGCAGACAGGAAGCTCCTATGTTGAAACAGGCGATTGTTTGTGTGGGCGTGTCTCGGCGCTTGTTGTAGCCGCTCGCTATTGCGCGCTGGTTTCAGTCTAGTACGTCCTACGGTGACCTCATCGCGTGTAATTAGTTGCTAAGTTTCGCTTTTATCATTATGCCGCAGGAACGTTATTAACTGCAATGCTGCTACTTTGCGCGCTGTTTGTTAGATACACGCATTCACGGTAACTTCAGTATTATCTTTAAACACGCCTCCTCTAGCTAACTCTTCTATTGTCTCCTTAACAAAATGGTTATCCCTATGAATATTCAATTTCCATTTTCCGTTTTGTTTGTCGAACAATAGCGCTATCGCAGATAACTCCGTAGCCGCGATCGTATCTGCTGCTCTAATTTAACTTTCGATAAATTAGATCACCTGCCTGCTGTGTTCAAGGCTTTGCTACGCTTTGTTTTTGCAGGCAGAGCTACCGTTTTATTGCTGTAATAATTGACACCTCAAGATGCCCCCTAGCTTTTTTCGGCAAGAGTTTGCATTATCCTGCTTAGTTTCTTGTTGTTATTGTTTGGGGACGGTATCAGTAGTCTTACATTTCGGGGGATTGATAATTTTGGTCTCATAATCTGACAAAATTCAGAAACGACTGTCCCGTTTGTTGTGTGTGATCCGTAAAAATGGTTATGCGTGCAGCTGATGACAGCGATACCGTAATTAATGATGTCGCGACGTGGCTTATAGTTAACATTTATCAGACGGCGATAGTATCAGGAACCTCGGCTCTGAGTCGTTGGTAGCATTCCCACCACGGCCTCGTGCGACGTAACGTGGGCGCGGCGTGCGCGCAGCTCGGGTGCGGCTGCCAGGTCGTTGAACCGCGACTGTTTGCCAACTCAGCTTGCACGATAGATTATCTACGGGTTTATTGATATCGATGACCCGCGTGGCACTCCTGACCACATGTGAATTTGTGAAAGAAGCTTTTATTACCATATCAGATGCCCAACTTCTGAGCGTAACAGAAGGAATGACTATTGAAAAACCATAAACTCCACAGTCAAGAGTTCAGACTATTCAAATGTTTACTTTAGCAAACAACGTATCAATGTTGTTAACCACTTTTAAATACAAAGCTTTGACATAGCTACATTTCAAAACCGAAACCGTACGTGGTGAAAACATTGCAACAATAGCTGGCACCAAACACTCGCTGAGTGAGAGCTGTCGATCGCTACCATTGTACTGGTGCGGCATGCATAATGCGCCACGTTATTCATGGCTCACAGAAGACAAGGGACTCCTCAATCCAGTAATGAATCTTTTAAACTTTGGGTCATCGCCCTTTTAATGTTAGTGAACGATTCAGGCGCTTCGGTTCAAGATGACCTGCCAACTAAGAAGACTTTGAGACGCTGCATTTAATTCAACGTTGTAGTGTTTTTTATGTCTTGTTTTCTCCTTGATGAGTTTAACCTCTTGGTTCACACGAGCCTTCAAGATCCACATCGTGATACGTATAAAAATATACAAGTTAGCCACGCAATAACAACTGCCTACCGATCGATTGTAATGTGTTCTCATTCGTTGTTCCAATAGTTGGCTTTAATGTTCGTAAGGCCATCGCATGACCTAAAATTTGCACCTGCGTACTGTCCGGTACACTAATCCACTATATTGTTAAGATACACTCCTTAATACTACTGATATTATTTATTAATGAGAAAGATTGTGAAGATTTGTGTTACTCACTGTGTTTAATCATACATAACATCGTACGTAACTAGTAAAGTATATGTCCCGGGATGTGGGATAGTTTTTATTCTGGAAAATTGTTCCCGTGACTCCCGCGTAATAGCCTGGACGAATTGTCCGTAGACTTTGACTTTTTTGGAATGTTTGCAGTATGTTAAGTTGTGCATTTTGATAAGGATTTATTTTTGTTTGCAGGCGTAGGCCGTTGCAGCAGTCAGTCGTCGAGCGAGCGGGAGTCTGACGAAAGCCCGCGCGGGTCGGAGCCGTCGGCGCCGGTGCCCATCCCCGACAGCGAGGACCTGCAGAGACGCAAGGAAGAGGCACGCAGGAAGCGCCGCAGGAAGAAGCGCTCCGGAAGCTCCGTCGTTACGTCGTGTTTCCAAGGTAACGTACTGCTTCAATCAATTCCAAACAAAACGCTCCCCTGCATTAAGTGGATATTGCTTTGCCGTTTTGGTCGTGTTGTGGTAGCGTTCGACTTGAGTCATAGCGCTGTAGTCAAAACAAAGTTGATAGTGTTATGTATGTAATTCAGTAGACAGGATTAATAACGGACGGTGACTAAGTATGTAATCGTTATGTAGGTACCTATTGGAAATAGGAAATTATCGGTAAAGTCGATTTAATATTGTCAACAGCGCTATTGATTACACTGCGTCAAGGTGACCTAATGACCAAATTGTTTACTAAATTTCCGTGCCGACAAACACTTGGAATAATGGATAGGTAACTTGTATTTAAAACGTGATTCCGTCTGATAAGTTATGTTGCAATCTTGGTTCAAGGCTTTTTATAATAATCCCTTCAAATGGCCTTACTTAGCTGCGGGCCATTGAACTACGACTACCATTTCAAAACAATACATACAATACATCATTAACGAGGCATTTTAGGTGTGTCGTCAGTTTTCCAAAATTTTGGCCACGATTGCCTCTTTTATGCTCGTTTGCATATTGTTTCTCGTAATGGCGACCACGTACCTAAGATGAAGATGAAGATGGAATGAGGATGAGAATGGATGGATGCTTGGAAGATGAAGTGTTGGTAGGACGGGTGATCTGGTATAGATCGCCGGAAGCTATAGAGAGTAGCGCAAAATTGATAGTCGTGGAGATGCTTTTGGAAGGGCTATTATGTCTAGTCCGGCTGATTTGAAGTGTTTCGTTGTTGCAGACCTTTACAAGCTGACAGGCGAAGTACTGGGCGAGGGCGCGTACGCCTCGGTGCAGGCTTGCGTGAACATCTACACGGGGCAAGAGTACGCGGTGAAGATCATCGACAAAGTGCCGGGGCACGCCCGCGCCCGGGTGTTCCGCGAGGTGGAGACGTTCCACTACTGCCAGGGACACCCAAACATAATCCAGCTCATTGAATTCTTTGAGGACACCGACAAGTTTTATCTTGTCTTTGAGAAGGTGAGTGTCTTATATTATTTCTTAAAATATACCTTCTTAAAATGTGATATTGAAAAGCTCTTTGTAGATACTTTATGACGGATATATCCCACGCACCGCACCGGTATCGAAAATGTTAATGTATGATTGTTACATTGGTAACAACGACAACTTGAAATACTCAACACATCGTTAGTGGTATTTCGCTTGCAGAATCCGTTTTTTTAGTTCAGTTCATTACTAATACTTAACATGATTAATCATAATGACGGACAAACCTATTCTAAAGAAAACGATAAACAGAAATAAAATTTAACTAAACGTTAATTGAGACTTTACAATGCAGGTGTATAGAACGACATTCTCATATTTCCTTACCTACAGCAGTTTAAACACAATTTGAGAAGCAATTTGCTCCAATATAACATAAATAAAGCAAGTGAAGCAACTAGCTTCACAAAAGTGGAAATGTAATGTTCAATTCACTCGCGACAAATTTATTAATAAGGCTCCTGACGTTACAATGCAGCATGCATTCGACTGCCGTCCTTACTTGCGATTCCTATTGTCCTTGATGGCAATCTGTATGGCGAATATTTGTATTCATGTTTCGAAATAGCCTTAGTTAAAGGTACCTAAGTAGCTGGGCGGTCATTGGTCCTTACCTTACTTTACTTGCTGTGTGTGCAAGCCTTGCTTTCTCTCGCTGTTACATCATAACGTGTACTTACTTACCGTTATTATGGGTAGGCAGTAAGAGATACGTGTATTTATTTTTAAAATAACTGACACACCCACTTATTGGATATTTTATTTTTTTGCTGCAAAGATAAACTATGACACTTGCAATGATAGCTCTTGGTTAGCTCATAGAATGATGTCAAAAAGTCCCATGTTTTTTTTACGGACGTTTACATAGTGTTACATCATTAAGAGTTTCATTGTAAAATAACTCTTCCATAAGCTCAAGCGGTCACAATAGCAAAAACGTAGGTGACTAATACATTATGCTTATATCCGATTAGGTGTGTGCACTCGGTCGGTCTAGTTGATACCTATTATTTTTCTTGGTGACGCAGCTGTTTGGAATTTTTCATTTTCCATATTATTACTCATGAAAAGTAAAGAATACTGACACGCGTTTCTGATGTTCGTTTCGTTTCGCCCCATGTTCTTTTTTTACATGCAGATGTGATGTTAATGCTATTCTTCAAATGTCAGAAATCATATGTTTACTCCTTACAGACTAATAACTATACAAAATTTTCATATTTTTCGCTTTATATATCTGCGTAATAAGATACGCTTTGATAATACTTATGATTATTTAGTATTTTATTTTAGCAATGAGTCAACGTTACATACCACGCCATATGGACAAATATATGTATCCCACATTGAAACAAAGAATTTTTAAATTGTTTGGTGGATATTTTCGCAGTATTTACATTTTATGAGGAATCTGTTATTAATTAAACTTATTGTTGTACTATTAATAGGTAGGTTCGAAAAATGGCGATTGTGCTACTTGGGTTTGCATGTAAACAGTTAGTCACTGCGTATGCATACAGTGCGTTATCGCCAAAGCATTGAGGAACCACAGATGTCACTGAACTGACCATTGCGCAGATCGAGCCACAACACCGCAATAATATTGTCCTTAGCTGTAATTGTAACCACTACATGAGTACTAATTAGAACGTGCGGATGTTATGATTATCAACTTGTCATAATAAACTATAGTTCACGCAGTAGGTACCTAACTATGGGCGTATCTAAAGGCAAAGATAACGTTTATAACTTATAAGGCTCAGTTGCTGAATTTCATAAACCAGTAAAAGCCAAAGTGAAACCACAGGGCTTCTCATTTATTACACGCTTTCAAACCTGACGCAAAGTTTCAAATGTTTGGAGCCACAGTTATCATCGGAATTATAGGTATTTTAAAAGAAAACTATCGTAAGCAAGCAAATCAGTTCTCTGTACAATGTTGTTTGAATCCGGTTAGCAGTGGAATTATGCAGCCTCCGGTGGTTTCCATACTAGTATGACTTTTCTTTAGCGATAACCTCAAATGTCTAACGAGGAGAGAGCACTATACCTTGACAAGCTTGTGCGTGATACTGTAGAACCCTGTCGCAGTCAGCGTTTGCCGCACTTATAAAAAAAAACTTGAGAAGGACAGCAGAGGCTCCCCGCGACAGGGTTCCACCGCGTGCCACATACGAACTTGTCGAGGTATAGCATGATGTTCAGTTAACTACCTGCGTCGGTGTAATCTGCTTCTTTGTGTGCCGGCTTATCTCGTTAGGTACTCATTACGTGTTCCTGTTTTATGTGATAAACCCGCGACCTGAGGTGTTACGTGCGCTGTAAATGATGGCTGAGCACGTGACTTGGCTTTTAGGGTTCCGTACCTATCGAATGGAAAAAAACTGAACCCTTGTGGAATCATTTTGTTGTCCGTCTGTCAAAACCCGTTTTCTCACGGATGCGTGGAGGTATCAAGCTGAAATTAATATCAAATAGTCAGGTCTGCTACCCGTTGAAGAAGTAAAAAATTAAACTTCAAACTTGGCGCAATCAAAAGATGTTTCCATACAAATAGCCGTAACCGACAAACATATGGTACCTACTTCTGGTTGTCCATGTAACTTGAAATTTAGTATGACTGTAGCTTTTATAATAACAACGAAAAAGAAAACTCTCAGTCTTCATTTTTTACGTCTGCCTGTCTATGGTAGGAACCATCTAACATGACCCCACACTGTGTACATTTTGCTTAGGAGAGTGTCTCTGCTAACACTGGATATTCACAGATACCTTCAAATTTATACGGAATCCTCGGTGCGCGAGTCCGATTCGCACTTTTCAATTCGCCTACTCAGTTAGTTGGTTACTTGGTTATAATAATTCTTATGCGTTACTAAGTAGCTTAGCAATATGTCGGTAAAAAACTCCTTTGTAATTTAAAGCACGAAATGTACCTACGTGAGTAACATCGTGTCGGTTAGCTTCGTCATGGCGAACGCTTTTTTGTTTCGATGCTATGATACCCATAGGTTATTTATTTCGTAGAAATTCAGTAGCAAGAAGAATTTATTACAAGGAGGTATGAAAACTCTTGAAATATTCAGTGATATTTTAAAGTCACGTGTTGGTAGGATCACGTTTTCCCATTAAATAAGTTGACCACTAGAAAAATGGAAACCTTGCGGATCATCATCCCAGCCTATATACGTCCCACTGCTGGGCACAGGCCTCCTCTCAGAACAAGAGGGGGGAACCTTGCGGATATTTAATGTTAATGCACTCGCCCAATCACAACTAGGTATGAGCTGATTGTTAAACTGAAAACAATTTTAAGTCTGCTAGACTTAAGGCTCACATTCTATATTCGATAGGAGACTTTCCTAATCAAATGTTTCCTAAATTGCCGGCTCATTGTTTTAATCGGGGTGTTTAAATTTAAAAATGGAACAGTACTGGCCAATTGCGACATCTCGCTGCGTAAACGTAAACACCAAATGAAAAAGTTAAGCAATGCTGTGATTTACGTCAAGCACATTATGTCTGTGTCAGCAAATAGGTACGCGGCTCTATTGACTGATTCTAAATAAACGTACGAAAGAATATTGGAGAAATTAGATACAAATGTATTAATTTATTTGACCTGTGTGCTAAGCGTTTTTTTCCTTTGCTTTTTAGGCATTTTTTTACGTCACTACCCTCTAATTGCCAATTGTAAAAATAGATTTTTTTATTAATCTGTCATCTCCCAGGATAAAGGAATTTGGGCACAAATTTGTGCCTCTGGGAGAGGACAGGTTAAAAGTAGAAAAAAGGTTCCCGATTTTTTTTTTCGACTGTACCTTAAGTCATAATCCTTTGACCATCTTCTAACAGTACGTTTCCATTGTCACAGATCAACGGGGGTCAGCTCTTATCCCGCATACAAGAGCACCACTATTTCTCGGAGCCGCAGGCGGCCGAGATCGTCCGCGAGATTGCGAACGCCCTGCATTTCCTTCACGGCAAGGGTGTTGCGCACCGGGACCTCAAGCCGGAGAACATCCTGTGTGTGCACACGGACCGGCTCTGCCCCGTCAAGATATGCGACTTTGATCTCGGGAGCGGCATTAGCTTCACCTCCAGCCTCGCGGGCCCACTGGCGACGCCGCAGCTTATGACACCGGTGAGTTGTGGGACACGTTAGCTGTTGCTTCATGTTAATTGCCGGATCAGTAATGAACGAGCCGCCTTACGCGTGAGGCGTGATTTTGTTCGACATACCTAGGTCTCAAAATCGTAACGAAAATGGCTGCCAGGCGGCTCTCTCGGCGGGGGACCCGGCTAATGTTGTTTTTAATAAAATTATTTAATTGTGAATGTTAGTTATAGCTTGCCATTTCCTTTGAATCTCGTGGGATCTTTTAAATTATTCCAGGATAGTGTAACATTTTATTGGTAAAAATTTTTTTAGAGTCTGTTCAGTTGTTCTAGAGATTATCCCCTACAGTACAAACAAACAAACATAATAATGTAGATTGGTCACATTACGTAGTTCTAGGTTCCCTTTTTTTTGTGGCATACTTCAATGGTGGGTGAAGAAAATTAGCGATGGTATTTAAGCAGATATTATGTCTAGCGTTTTGTGTAATTTAATTCAAAAGATCTGGATTAATTATTACTTAATCTTTTCAACGCTTATGATCATATTTTACTAAATAACCACGAAGGATTATGATTCCATTCTACAAACCTAACAACGTCATTTTAATCTCTGGGCTTAATGGTTTATTGAAATAAGCACCTATCTCAAAGCTTTACGACTAAATACTTTATGATTATGGCTGCGCGCCCTGAAATATCTCAGTAGATATGCATCATAATCGATTCACTTGAACAAATATTATAGAATCATTTACTTAGACTTATCACCTACTGCTACATACTCTGTACGTTCTGCTACCTCTGAAACGTTCTGAATGTATCATTAATATCTATAATAAGAATTTGGAAAGTTGCGAGGAACGGCTTAATATGACCGACCACGAATCTTGATCGTGCAGGCAGTCCAGTAATGAGACAGGTTCTGCAATTCGCTTTAGTTTATTAAAACAGCTTGATGATTTAACTTCAAAGTATCCTAACGCGAAATTATCCTGGTTATTTAAAAATTGGCCAATAGATGACTTTGTATTTCACTTAACTTCCAACAATACTTAATAACTTACTTTGTTTGTTTGGTAAACTGATATCGCGCGATACTCATTACTCACGCAACGAAGCGCCTATCACAGATTAGCGCATGAAAAATACCTTATCTTATGCCATAAATTTAACTAATCCAAGTCTCATAGGAAGTACTAGTGGTAGTAAGGTATAAATTTATACAAGTAATTCGAAACTTTATGCACATTACTATCTCTGGTATTTCCAATGAGCTCAAATGATAATCTGTTGCAAAGTAAACACAAAGTTTTGTAGCTAATCTTACATCGGGGGTTTTATACTTACATATTTTTCATGTCAAAGTTACCATCCTTATTTACTTAAGCAAATATATATTTAGAATAACACAGGCATATGTACGTTAAATGTTAATATTTCTTTTAACAATAGGTAGAGTAGGTATATATAACTTAATTGAAGTCACGCCACATTTTCTTTATTTCACACTAACAAAGTATGAAATCATTAGTAAGTACTTTGACTTTGCGTCTTTTTATCTTTAGAAGCGGAAGGTATTCAATCACTCGGTGTCAGTCACGATTTTTAAATTCGACGTCATGTCATAATAAGTAAGCATAGATAATGTTAAATCTCTAAGAAACTGAGAACTGGTTTGTAGATAGTTAGATATAATAGATCTGCTCCATTCAAAGACATGCACGGAACTTTTCTCATGTCTTCCTAGTTCTAAGAAGTTTCAATCTTTCTTTACGTTACTGCAGGGGTGGACTATTTAATCATACCCAAGATCTACTATTTACTTTTTGATTCCAATTTGCGATCTGTGAAACATCCTTGTTTACCAAAAGAGAAATATCTCTCCATGCGGATGTTATGCGAATTCTGCAATCTGTGACGCGATTGATGCGATTATAAAGACTAAGTTAGAAGTCGAGGTCACTGCAATCACTGGTTAGCCACCCCTGTTGTGACCGTACTGTCTAACACCATTCACCATTTCTTTCTACCCTCATCTTTACCGTATGAGAGAAAGAAGCGGTGGAAGCGATTGTAATTTCAAGTGTGTAGACAACACCTCTGCTTTAGTACATCACATCTGTCAAAGGCATTTGGTGACCGTCACGATTTATTTAGTCCAACATAAATGACAATTGACGACCGGATGGTGAACCTGACTATGAAGCTTGAGGTCCCGGGTTCGATTTCCGGGTTCTAGGATCTTGGACATTTAATATTTTTATTTAATAAGTATGTCTATCCGTGGCCTAGTATCCATAAAGCTTTGCTTAGTTTGGGACTAGGTCAATTGGTGTCAATTGTCCCAATGATATTTATTTATTTATCCATTGCCTGCAGGTGGGCAGCGCCGAATTCATGGCGCCCGAGGTGGTGTCTCTGTTCGCCGGGTCCGCGGCGACGCATTACGACAAGCGTTGCGACCTGTGGTCGCTCGGCGTCATCGCGTACATACTGCTGTGCGGGTACCCGCCCTTCCGCGCCGATTGCGGCGCCGACTGCGGCTGGGAGCGCGGCGAGAACTGTCGCGCTTGTCAGGACCTCCTGTTTACTTCTATACAGGTTGGTTCAGTGGTTTTATTTAGATAGATAGATAGATAGAATCTTTATTCAAAACAGCATACAAAGCTCAAAGTACAATAGAAAATATACAATAATACCTTTAAACTTAAAACTAGCACCAAAATAAAGTTCACTTATTATTGTTTAAATTGATAAATTGAGAGCCCTGCGACGATGTCTAGAAAAGGCGCTGACTCAGCATATACTGCAGTAACCTGCAGTGGTGATATTCTGTCAGAAACCCATGGTGTTTGCTGTACAAGGCAATCAGTCTGTGCCTCTTTAATTATTCCATATGAAGGATTTACTTCTAAAAAAAGGGACAAACAATGACAGAACCAACTTATTACATATTTCAAATCAAAAAAACAATGTTTGTGTGCCAAAACAGTTATACAGTTAAGCATCGAACCGGTGAAAACATCTGTGAAAAATGATGGCAGTGTCTAATCGACAAAAATTCACATATATACATACATTCATGGACAAAAAGAAATAGAAATAGAAATCAGGATAGGGGGCAGATTCAGATTCAGGACGTTTGTAACTGGATGGATTAAATTTTGGCGATTTAAATTGTGGCGAGTTGTCTCATTGTGGAGTCCTAAGCGGGAGGCCTTTGTTCAGCAGTGGACGTCTTCTGGCTGATGATGATGAAAGTACGAAGTCCAACCGTGAATTGTTTGACAGACGTATAGTAATATCACAGCTGGCACGGTGTTGAGAATTATAGGTTGTTCCGATTAAATAGTGAGAGAAAACGAGAACAAGTTTTGACTAAGTATTTACAAGTAGTTCAGAGCTAGAGTAGGTAATACAAGAGTACCTCTGAGATCTCAAGGTTAACTAATATCTAGACCATTTTTGTTGTCCGCTAATGTATTTTTGACCTCTATCTCATGTAATGGGAAGTGCACATGAGGTCATGGTTGTAACATTCTGCTTCAGACACTCACTGTATCCGAAAATACAGACGATGGGAGCGAATGTAATTTAAGATGAAGTACTCGTAGGCCTCCCCCATAGACCTCCAGTTGCATCGGGTGGAGTCGGCTTTCATCCACCGTGAAGCCGCGGCTTAAACCATGTTATTAAATCTCGTTGGCTGGAGCTTATATCGTTGGCTATCTTTCTACGCGTCCCTCTCGTTTTCTAGCAATTAAAACATGACTATGGTTTGTGCGATATTGGGGGAGGCCCAAGAGAAAGTTACGTGGGTGTTAACGAGTGTCTCCGCAATTCCAGGAGGGCCGGTACTCTTTCCCGGAGGAGGAGTGGGCGCACATCTCCGGCGAGGCTAAGGACCTGATCCGTCAGCTGTTGGTGCGGGAGGCGCGCCGCCGGCTCAGCGCCGAGCGCGTGCTGGCGCACCCCTGGCTGCGCGCCGCCGCGCCCCAGGCGCCCTACCCGCCATACCCGCCGCTGCAGACGCCCATCAACATCAAGCGGTCAGTACCAACCCCACCCTACCGCCTCTTTATTATAAGGCGGTTCCATTATTCTAGCACAATGTTTTAGACTATCGCGGACATTACTAACTTTTGATACTAACTCTTGATTTTAGAGGAAGAGGAGCTTGATATTTCGGCACAGTTACATGCGCCGACTCATGAGACGACTGAAATGTTTGACTGTGCTGAAATATCAAGCTTCTCTAAAATCAAGGTACAACGAACAAAACCCGAATTTAAGTCATTATTCGAGCGTTTTAACCTTCTCGTTTTTGTGGACACTTTTCTGTAAAAATGGCCGATGATTCTGATACAGATTAGGCATTACTTTAGGGAGGTCCAATCAATGAAACAGTCGTTTTGTTGTTTAGTGTAGTAGAAATACAGGAACTATTAACAAATAATCGAAAACGACATCAATTTTGACAGAATTCGTTAAAAATGTGTACAAAATTGGAGTGATCGATCACAAGTTTCATAATATCGTTTGTTACCAACAGTAACATGTCGGCGCGCAACCTGTCCAACTTCGCGGAGTCTGCGATGGCGGTGAACCGCGTCATCCAGCAGCACTTCTCGATGCGGTACTCGTACCTGGAGCCGGCGGCGCCGCTGCGCTCCAGCAAGTCGTGCCAGCCGTGCCAGCCGTCGCCGGGCGGTGAGCCGCCGCTCGGACTGTCCCCGCCGGGCGGTGAGCTGCCGCTCGGGCTGTCCCCGCCGGGCGACTCGCAGCTGCTGCGCCGCCGTCACTCCAAGCTGCTGCCGGTCCATTAGCCCCCCCGCCCCCCACCCACCGTTACCGCACGCGGTTAAGTCGCCAGTGAGACGTAGCAGTGACTGTGCCAACGGACCCAGTGATACGTCCGCCGCCCTGTGAACGGTACTTATAGAGCTGTTAACAGTTTTATTTGAGCCTTTTAAAGATATATTTTTATGAATAAATAAAAACGACTGAATAGTTTTTATCGATAGAGTATTTGTGAGTTTATTTTGAGGCGGATCCGAACGCCGCCGCGACCGCGCGCGGTCTCTAAACGACGTATTAATATTGAGATAGTTATCCTGATCTACATTATATTATCGACTACAGATTGAAATTTATTATGTTAGGATTTATGAAATCCGTTATTGAAATTTTGAGCTTACGTATGTAATTTTGTTCGGAGGCCTAGCCTCTCCTTTGCAATATTGTAAAAATATTTCTTTTTCGAAGGAGTTTTTCCTAAACTAGTCTGTTATGTGATTGTTTTTTGCATTTTACCAACGATGGAAAAACAACATCTCATTAATTAAGAATGAATCGAGCCTGTATATTGTATAAGATGAAGTTGAAGGCAATATGTGACATTTAGCCCGAGGTGCACGAATGCTGTAGTCGCTCGCGGAGACTCGTATGTTGTGAGAGAAATAAATTCGCTTTGTAATCAAATAATAATAAAATTAATAGCAATTGTGAGCTGATTGTTTAAAATGTCATATATTTCTGAAGCTGTGTTGATACGTTAAGTACATGGAGTTCCATGGGGCTGCCATATAAACATTGTGATCAGTTTGAATACTTTTATATTGCTGAGCGAGTGAAGTGTTGAAGTAGTGTTAAGTGTAGACCTGCTAGACTGCTGCGTCCTCGTTGATTGGAAAAAGAACCGCAAACCAAACATTGTACCATACTCACACAAATTTGGCATATTTTTTTACTTAATTACATTTTACAATCAAAATAACATAGAAAACCTTCAATTTGTTTCGAAACTATTATACTATTTAGTGGCTTTATCCAATCAAACTTAAACTTACGCAGATCTTTGTTAAAATTTTGTTTTCGACTAAAATCATTGATTTGAACTGTAATTGAAATACAAATGTTTGAATTTTGAAGTATTTATTTTGTTTTTATCCCTATCCCGCTGTATAGATAATTATTGATTGATGTACTACATAAGAATGGGAATAAGTAGT
Organism: Choristoneura fumiferana; assembly: GCF_025370935.1. Classification (NCBI taxonomy): domain Eukaryota; kingdom Metazoa; phylum Arthropoda; class Insecta; order Lepidoptera; family Tortricidae; genus Choristoneura; species Choristoneura fumiferana. The sequence goes on from NC_133483.1 coordinate 1,897,666, forward strand.
ACGGTGAATACGGAACCTGGTACTAAGTCTAAAATCAGAAACTTGTACTGTGTATCTAACTAAAAAACCCTAACTAAAGCATACTAACATACCAAAAAATCGATGCTGTTAGGCACGAGTAGTTACATTGTATGGTATAACTCTTTATTCTACATAAAACACGTGAAATAAACAGATAAGATAACAAGAGAATGAGATGCACAGTCAAGGAATTTAATTCATGGGCCACCATGGAACCTTTTCAAAGGAAAAGTCATTACGACTTTGTTGAAGTGAGGATGAAAATGGCGGCCAAAAATGAAAGAATAAATAACTTTTTTATATATAATGTTACTTCGTCTACAGAGGGAAGTTCAAGAGGCTTACGACTAAGGAGCTTTCCTTTTTATAACCTAATATAGCGCCATCTGTCGGAATTATTGTATAATCTACATATCTACATGCTTGCTAACTAAGTTGAAAGGAAGACTACTTGAATCGAACAGTATAAAATAGTACTTTATGTACGGCACAGATGGAGCAGTTACTACACTATGACTTTCCTTGTTAATTAATGCGATGTCACTATGACGTTTATTGAGAAATGCTTCCATGGTGGCCAATGAATTAAACTCCTTGACCGTACCTACAAAGGCGAATTTTCAAGTTTAAAAAAAAAAGTAGATACGTCGAGATAACCAACAACACTAGTACAGTTTGATTGATGAGGTTAAGATACTTTTGAGCTTGACTGTACATACTTTAGAAAGGAAGGAATTTATGAAGCGTTTCTATTGGGTCATGAGATAGATACTCATTCTTCGCAACTCATCCCCGCACGTCTCTGGTGGAAACGCAACCTTACACTATGTTTGAACAGACGCCTGGCCAAAAGTACTAGCAAACCTTCTTATCACAAAATATTTATACAATGAAAAACTTAGTAAATAAGTTGTATGTATTATTATTATTATTATTCCCCTCAATAGCGGCCTTAAGGCTTGGGCCAATGTCAGATAAATTAAAGATAAATATTCTTCTTCTTCACGTTGTACGGTGATTGTAGTTTTTGCAACTTGATAGCAAAATTCCAGAAACCACGCGGAGACAACTTGTGTCAGACATGAGTGCAATGTAGAATTTTGTGATCACTGTTCATTGTTAAGGTTCATCGCCGCATAAAACACTATCAAAATTATACTTCAACTAGCCAAAGAAGCAGAAATACCAAAGTTAGATATCGTCTACATCCGCCATGTTCGAATGCTACAAATCGAATCCAAGTTGTATGTAGTAACGTGTCCAAATAGATAAAGCGACGTTATTAGACGACGGTAGTACTATTAGTTATTCTGACGGTAGTACTATTAGTTATTCTGTGGTTCTATACGCTTCGAATCCTATTCTGTACTACGTTATAAGTAATTTTCATCACACTTGCTCGTAAACAGTGTCGTAACATGCAGGCTACCTTGGTTGCAACCTCCCAAATAAAACCCTCGACCTTAATGTGCTTGTCATGAAGCCCGTGGTCGGTAAATGAGTCATTGCCGGTACTAATTTTCTTGTCATGACAAGAGATAGGGATAGGTTTGTTACTTTTGTAACAAATTTGGAGTTGAAATAGAAAATACAAAAAGACTCCAAAAACCAATCATAATTTGATTGCTTAGTAGCGACATCTCTTGTCTGGGTGAGCGGTTAGTTCCGAAAGAATGTGACGTCTCTCGACGAAACATAGATGTCGCTAGTGCTGCTGCTTAAGTAGCATAGTAGAAATAAGCAGCCTGAGATATGTATGCATAGGAAAAAATCGTGTTTTTAATTCCTGTCCAGCAGTGGTGTAGGGGTTATAGCACGCAGCACGGATTGCTGAGGACCTGGGTTGGATTCCCAGTGCTGGTCTCTTTTTCTGGTTTTTCTGTGCATCCATGTCTCAGTTTGTATTTTCAATATGGTAACGTTTCACGGGATACCTGTAAAAGTAACAAATTTGGAGTTTGAAATAAAAAAGACTCCAAAAAACCTATCATAGCCTAAGGTCGGACTTGGCTAGTTTCCATATACGAATTATTATTAAGTAGGTACCTACTAAAACAGTCATATGTTCGATGGCTGGATTCTACCAGCAAGCCAAAGTTTCGGAAGAATAAAATAAGAACTTACAGTTTTAAAATTTGCGAAGGCTAATATAATTCGCTAATATAATAAGGGTACACACAGTGTCCGCGTGTCTATACTATTATATGGTAAGCAATTTTTACCGAACGAATACAAGATTATGTGATGGGTACTTACCTAATTTCTCACAATAACATCCGATATGTACGATAAATATGTACTACTACAGGTTCCTGATTTGATCGCAAAGAAAATGAAAATGCTGGCTGATGCTCGTCTAAAACTAGAATTATCTTATATCCCCTAGCTAAATATCTAGTTTATTATCATATATCATATATCTAGTTTTCCTCCATTTCATACAAAATACTTAACTATAGGAAACCGCGATTTCGTCCCGCGAGGGTCGTTATCGACCACTTTGGGACTCCCTGAGACAGATAAAATAAAAGCTGCAATAAATTATGGGATTTATGGGGAACCAGGAATGTGTCTGTAGGTATATACATTCAGTAGAATGGGCGTGAACTGGAAATATCGGGGTGGTATATTTTCATGTCGGTATTATCCATGCCGGTAAATAGTGTCACCTACAATAAAATGTTTTTCATTTTATTATGGACTAAAAATTGTACTCTACTCAGTCCATGAAAAGAAACAAACGAGTCTGATTTCAAACTATTGCGGAAAATTTTGGAGGAATCCTCCAAGTAGCAAATGCGCAGTAATGTGAAACGCTTATGTCGGTAACATTATTTGTAAACCAAGCGACGTTGACGTGACATGTCAAAAATCAATCTGCATGCAGAGGGCGCTGCAAATTGCTCGGCCACGTAAGTCAGGGTCGTATTTTTCTGGACTTTATTGCTTTTAATTACGTTATTTTACTCTCAGTTTTAATATGTGAAGACAGTGCACCTGTGCAAAAGTGGACCTGCAGTTTTCTGTGTTTATACCCCGTCGAGGCCGTGGTAAGTGATGATTTTCGTGCAGCAAACGTCTTCGCCCATCCGTCAGTTAACAGTGAATTTGCATGTTTAGTAGAATATTACTGTCGATATCAGTGTTTTATCACAACACAAACATTAAACGGTGTGACCCACTGCAAATGTAACGATCTGCGTAGTTGAGTTGGTTACTATGTCATAATTTTGCGTAAACATTTCCAGATTGAGGAACAATGTCCAATTTACCACCCAACCCGTACAACAATTTGCCCGGGGCTCCGCCAATGAACGCCAACCATGGGCCTCCGCTGCTGAACCAGAATCCGCCTCTCAGCCAAGTGCCCCTGAGCCAACTGCCTCCAGGCTTTGCAGGACCAAAACAAGACACAAATTCTAATAGCCCCCAACATATGCCAACTTCGACGGCTCCAAGTAACTTCGCCCGTCAAGTACCCAATATAAATCACTTTAATCAGAGTGGGAACAACTCACCAGCATTCAACCATTCAGGAATGATGCCTCCTGTGCAGACCAGCTTAGGGTCATCACCAATAAGACCACCAATAAAACCTGCAACAGCTCCGATAAGCCAGTTTCAAAACACACAGCCTCCGAATGTCCAACTGTCCTCAGCCAGTCCACGAACTGTGAATACTGCTAATCCATCCCCTACTCCATATCCTGCTAGCATTCCCCCTCGACCCCAACAGATTAATGATAATGCTCCGCCACTCATTACATCTAGTCAGTTTAACCAGACCCTTATAAACGGGCCTCCCATGACAGGTCCTCAGGGGCCCAGTCCATTGCAGAAACCAAGCCAGTACCCAGTGTTTTCTAGTGCACCTCAAACAATGTTGCCTCCAAATGTGCCCAATGTTGTACCAAGACCAAATCCAGTTGGTCCACAAGGCACACAGCCATCACCTTCTACAATGTATAAACCGGGACCTCCTGGTCCCATGACCAGTCAACCTAGTGTACCATACTCTGGACCACCTCAAGTGGGTCTACCAAGAGGCAGCCCTTTAATTTCTAATCCACCTATGAGTGGGATACCGCCTGGACCTCCAATCAATAGTGGACCTCCATCAAGCTTACAAACTAATGCAGTTATAGGAACTAACGGAACAATGGCTTCACCTGTGAGACCATCTATGGGCCCACCAACATCTAATCCTAACATGGGTCCACCCACAGCACTTGTATCAAGTGGACCTCAATCAATCAGTGGTGCTGTTCATCCTTCAGTTGTTGGCTCACTCGGCCCTGGTGTAATTCCAAATCAAATGCAAAATCCTAACAAAAATGGACCCCTGGGCCAGCCAATGCCTCCAGGGCCTATGCGGCCCCCTGGAAATTTTCCTGGTGTTCCAAATCAGCCTCCCATGCCACAAGGGCTATCATTAGGCCCTCAGGGTTTGCCTGCAATGGGACCACAAAGTTTACCACCAATGGGTTTACATCAACAGCCTGGGCCACCCCCAAATATGTCTCACGGTCAACCAAGTATGCAATCAGGACCACCAAGTATGCCACCTGGACCTTTAAATATGCAATCGGGACCAAGCATGCCACTGGGACCTGTGACTATGCAGCCTGGGACCCTCAGCATGCAACCTGGACCCAACACAACACAACCAGGGCTTAGTGCTCCACAAGGCCCGCCTAAAAGCAACATGCAGAACAGATACCCGCAAATGTCGCAGGGAAATTACAATAACCAGCCAGCTTCGTTGCCACCCCAGCCGAACATGCCACCGCCTAATATAAATAGACAGTATGCACAACCTCAATACAATGCCCAAAGTTTGAACCAGCAAATGGGTCAGTTGAGTGTGACAAAACAAGGTTTTGATCAGTTGTGGGGCCATCAGATGATAGACTTGCTGCAGTGTACTAATGTCTTGCCGGAATACCCAGAGGAGCCACCAGAAATAAGGCTTGGACATCAGTTTGCTGAGTCATCTAACTGCAGTCCTGAGTAAGTGTTTTTTTTTCTTACCTGTTTATTTATACAAGAAGTCGAGTTTTCTTTTTATTCATCATCATCATCGTATATGTGATAGCACCCTTAGGCCGTCTTGCAGGAAAAATAAATCTAGATTTAGTAGTTAATCCAGGCTTAAGCTTGACAGTTCCATACAATTTGACACTACTAAACTGAGCTTAACGCTAACTCGATATTTATGTGTTTACTCCAAGTGGGCCTTAATGCTTAAACATGGCAACAATTTTCTATGTAAACTTAGTTTTTATATGTTTTCTACTCAAATTATTGAATCAGCTCTTTAGTCTTTATTAAATTTAGGTTGTAACAAACTCTTTGTAGGACAAACATGAATTAATAGTATTTTATGCAACTGTATCGTAATAGGGGTCCTTAAAACACGAGTGTGGGTTTAGTATAATAGGGTCACATGAGTGTTTTAAGTCCTGACATAAAAATATGCCAATGGGCAGGCCACATCGCTCGAAGAACAGATAACCGTTGGGGAGAAAAGTCCTCGAGTGGCGACCACGAACCGGAAGACGAAGCGTTGGCAGGCCTCCCACCAGGTGGACTGACGACATCGTGAGAGTAGCGGGAAACCGGTGGATGCAAGTGGCAAATTGTCGTTCATTGTGGCGTTCTAAGGCTTTGTCCAGCAGTGGACGTCTTCGGGCTGATGATGATGATGATGATGATTGTTTTAAGGCCTAATTATGTACAGTTGCATACAATATTTTATCTATATCCATACATTAAATCCTCTATCATGTGTTCAAGAACCATTGAGAATGACCTGCATTAACGAGAACTAGGTAGGTCTGTATGTCTGCGACGACCTGCTGCTGCTACGATACAGCCGTGTTCATAATAGAATCCAATGTCGTAATGCTGGTCATTACCTATGGTTTTTGAATGCATAATTGAGGATTTACTATATGGGTGTAGATAAAACAATTTACTTTTTCATAAAATTAACCTAAACAAAAATACTTACATAACCTCTTATTTCTTTGTGTAAGTTGATTAACCTTTGATTATTCATACCAGCAAATGATAGCAATAATAAAGGCTTTTGTCTTAAAGATTGATGCCATGACTAAGACAAGGATGTACTAACATTAAATTTCATGAATTTCATTTCATGTTTTTGCAAAAAACTAACTGTTGCTCATTACTAAGTATGTGTTTGATCTGAGGCCGTATTGTCTAACCTTTCTTACACTCGCGATCACAATCAAATGACAGATTTTGTATGCGAAAACTTTCATCTGATTGTGATCGTGAGTGTCAGAAACATTAGACAATACAGCCTCTGGTCACATTTCACTTAACCTGTCCTCTCCGGAGGCACAAGTTTGTGCTCAAATTCTTTTGATCCTGTTATCCTGGGAGATGACAGATTAATTGTCTTTTGATTTGATGAGTTGTAACAAAACAGAGGGTTCATTTTTTTCCTTCTGTAACGTACCTAGGTTTAAACTTGTGTCAGATGAAGATGATGCAATGATGATGTACATAAAGTCATTAGACATGCTTGTACAGAGGCTCTGTTTATGAATTAAAATAAGTTTGTTTAATATAGATAGTTTTTTGTGGCTTTCCATGAGGCTGAAATAGTCACGCTTGGAATATTGCATTGTTGGAAAAAAAAGTATTACATGTGTGTTTTTAATGGATTGAAAAAAAATATTAATAGGTTATTTAAACATTAATAATGGCTTTAACATATTTGATAAAAACCGCATGTAAATCATTCCTTTGTTAATTGCATCATGCTTGTATGCAACATTTTTTCGAGCACAATAAATCGCATAAAGTTTACTATTTGTCCAAGTGCCTTACATTTTTACAATGACTACATAGTGGCAGTTATTGTTCAACAGACAATATAGTGGCGCGTGTTATCGCTGTCGTAAAGATAAACTATGTCTGTCACTACTTTTAGTTGTAATCTTTGATAACGATAAATCAGATGGAAGGTCAGAGTAATAGAAATGAGATTAAGAAGAGGAATAGAAATGCGAGCTAAAACCGTGAGGCGTTTATGAGTCTAAACAGACATATAATAAAAGAACTATTATGATTCGAAAACACGTGTGTTTCGCCAGAAATTGTAAATCAAATGGTTGCCCGAAAAACCCTCATAAAAAAAGCGGCCAAGTGCGAGTCGGACTCGCCCATGAAGGGTTCCGTAGCAGCAAGTAACGTAATATAAAAGTTTCTTTTACTTTACGATTTATGACATATTAAAAAAAAACTACTTACTAGATCTCGTACTAGCCAATTTTCGGTGGAAGTTTGCATGGTATTAGTACATCATATATATTGTTTAGTTTTATCATTCTCTTATTTTAGAAGTTACAAGGGGGGGACACACATTTTACCACTTTGGAAGTGTCTCTCGCGCAAACTATTCAGTTTAGAAAAAAATTATATTAGAAACCTCAATATCATTTTTGAAGACCTATCCATAGATGCCTCACACGTATGACTTTGATGAAAAATTTTTTTTTTAAGTTTCAGTTCTAAGTATGGGGAATATTAGCCCCAAAATTTATTGTTCTTTTTTTTCTATTTTTGTGTGAAAATCTTAATGCGGTTCACAGAATACATCTACTTACCAAGTTTCAACAGTATATAGGTTCTTTTAGTTTCGGAAAAAAGTGGCTGTGACATACGGACGGACCGACACACAGACAGACATGACGAATCCACAAGGGTTCCGTTTTTTGCCATTTGGCTACGTAACCCTAAAAATAATAAAAAACCCATGAAAACAAAAAAATATATGCAAAAGATGCGAAAAACTACTCACAAGGGATATATAAGGGGGAGTAGTATTATAATACTCCAAGGAAAATAGACACAATAAACATTTATATTTTTCTAGTATTATTAATTTTGTGTTATTTATGTCACAAATGACGAATGATTTCCAATACTGACCTGATTGTTTATCAAAATAATTATGGATTCAATTGAACAAAGCATTGCATTCCTCACTTGTTTTGACTTCGAGATCTCGCATCCTCAGAATTAAACGGACTTAATTCGATATATTCTCATTTCAATCAACTTTGTACCGAAACAACCGGGGGCCGTATTGTCTAAAGCCGAGTTTGGACTTGCAAGAAAAATCGTGCAAGTTGCATTACATTGCGGCGCTCGATTGACCACTACAAACTCGTTGGCTTTACGGCCTCGCAATGTAATGCAACTTGCACGACTTCACGAGTCTTGGTGACCGGATGGCCAAGTGGTTAGAGAACCTGACTACGAAGCTTGAGGTCCTGGGTTTGATTCCCGGCCGGGGCAGATATTTGTGTGAATAACACGGATGTTTGTTCTCGGGTCTAATAAGTATGTTTATCTGTTGCCTAGTATCCATAGTACAAGCTTTGCTTAGTTTAGGACTAGGTCAATCGGTGTCAAGTGTCCCATGATATTTATTTATTTATATTCGTTTGTTTTTTTTTGTTTTGTCTTTGTTTATTTTTCCTCTTTTAGCAAATTTACGAAATCTATCCTTTTAATTTTTTATTTATCTGACCCTATGACGAAAAGTTGTTTTTTTATGCAGACAGTAAGGTATTAGATTCAGTCATTCAATAGACCTGCCCCATAGCTCTATCTACTACTTACTAGTTTTTTTTTTTTTTTTTTTTTTTATTCGACTGGATGGCAAACGAGCAAGTGGGTCTCCTGATGGTAAAAGATCACCACCGCCTATAAACATCTGCAACGCCAGGGGTATTGTAGATGCGTTGCCAACCTAGAGGCCTAAGATGGGATACCTCAAGTGCCAGTAATTTCACCGGCTGTCTTACTCTCCACGCTGAAACACAACAGTGCAAGCACTGCTGCTTCACGGCAGGATTAGCGAGCAAGATGGTGGTAGCAATCCGGGCGGACCTTGCACAAGGCTTGTACTATCTAAAAAGTAACCCTAATAAGTTGACGTAGAAATAGTAAAGTAAGAATCGTTTTTGTTAATTCCAGAATCTTCAGGTGTACGATCAACCGTATACCCGAGACCAACAGTCTACTGCAGAAGTCCCGCCTGCCTCTAGGAATACTAATCCATCCGTTCAAGGATCTCAATGTAAGTTATTACAAAAGATGTTCACACAGCTTATATAGATTACAGATGGTAAAAATTGATGAGCACTAAAGAGAAAATGCCTCTATACTTTTTGGCATAAGTTGATATGTGTTCTTATAAGTAAATCTTTTAACAAGCATCTCTACATAGTAACATGGTACAAAGTCACTTTCCGCCGTCTATACAATTAGATCTTTTAAACTAAGCGACGTATTTAAATGCTGTGTAAACCCCAAGTTAGATAATTTTGCAGGTAAGGTTTATATAATTTATTGAATCAGGTGTTACTTTGCGGAGGTCCATATCAATGAACTAAAAGAATTTCCTTGCTCACTCGCGACCTTACGATAGCTAAGCTTATGCAAAATATGCGTGTTCATGCAGTTCTCCACCTACACACTGTAAGAACACACAAATCACAAAACCCATCTATCACCACCACCACACTACACTTACGCCTTTCGAACTCAACTAGAGCTCATCTTCAGAGTGACACAACCGTACACCATGCTACCAGTTGTTAGTCATAGTCATAGTCATATGTCTTTATTCCATTGACACAAATAAATTATGCACTAGAACAAGTCTTACATACGAGTATTACAAAAAACCTACAGTTTACAAAGGGAAAAATAAATTTAAATTACAAAAATCTTAATTTGATATCAAATAATAATAAATCAAAATTGTAAAATATAAAAGTAATAACATTAATTTAATTGGCAGATATGTCCATTTCTATACAATATTTATTTCTGATTAAAATTTTATGTCAAAATAGTCTTTAATACTATACAGAGCCTCTTGAGTCAACTTCTTTTTAAGAAAGGTTTTAAATTTGGCATCATTCATTGATTTTACTGACACGGGTAGATGGTTATACATTTTTAAACTTTGGAACAAAAACATTTTCTAGTTTTTGCCAATCGCACTCGTGGCAGGCGCAGCATATCTTTGCTCTGGTGGGATTATTATGATCGTCACTCTTTTGGAGTGCTGCTTTAGGTGCTTCTTGCATATAACAAGTTCTTAAAAGCGAAAAGTGAGTACAGCGTCATAATATTGTCCTCCTTAAATCAATTTCTGCAGGATTGTCGCATTGGTAACTTGTATATATTTCTAAGTGCCCTTTTTTGCAATTTGAATACTCGAATGGAGGTGGGAGAGGGAGAGGGAGAGGGAGAGAGACATTTATTTACACATATTCCATACACAGAAAAAACACGTTAGAATGAAATAATATAAAAAAAAAAACATTGAATAGTATAAAGTGGACCTCACTCAGCATAATGTTGCGGCAAGCCACAACGCTGTTTTTCAGTGGGACCCATTTGTACTTTAACTTGAATATTTCGCTAACAAATCATTGAATCGAAAAATCGTCATAGCAAACCCCTAATGGTTTAAAAGACCTATCCAACGATACCCCACACCATAGGGTTAAATGAAAAAAAAAAAACCCATTTTACGCCTGTGGGAGGAACCAAAAAAATTTTTTTAATTTTTTTATTTTACCATTTTGGGCATATTAAATATAAATGACCCGGATAACTCACGTCTTAAATCGAGTTTAGCTCGACATGTTTCGGGCTATCCGTAGCCCTTCGTCTTCGAGCAACGCGACTCAGCGGCTGCTGCAAACACGCGCCACTGCGCGCCGCCGCTCTGCTCGCGCGACTACCCGACGAAACTGACACGGCACACAACTACCGCGTTTTTCATCATCATTACAACTGTCAAATGTAGGGTGCACACAAACTAACAATATCGCTCTGTAAAGGTACGTTCACACACACCGATGACGCAGCACGAGTATTTAACAACGTTTTCAACTCGGAGGTACCGTCCAACCACAATCCCGGTTGAAATTCGGCCGACGACTAATCTCGATGGCTTCACGCACTTTCCGCGGAATGAAAAATTTCTCTCTCGCAGTAACAGATACCTTATTCCAATCTGATATAGTGCGTCGAATCCGAGTCATTGAGTGCTCGCCACAGCAGACCCCTTGTCGTCCTGTTTCCTCATACTACGT